>NW_027192527.1:519616-521325 GCF_041956765.1 Thermoascus crustaceus | reverse complement strand
GGATTCTGGCAAACCTTGACCTGTCAACTCGGCTCCAAGCATAAGCTCTCTACTACAGCTCACCCTCAGACTGATGGACAGACAGAATAGATGAATCAGACCCTGGAACAGTACCTGCGCTGTTACATTAACTACCAACAAGACAACTGGGTGGAACTTTTACCTATGGCCCAGTTCACATATAACAGCGCCAAGAATGAGACTACCCAGGAGTCACCATTCTATGCCAACTACAGGTTTGAACCGTCAGCCTACCAGGAACCAAAACCAGACAAGGTCCTGGCACAGAAAGGAATCCTCCAAGCTGACCAGCTACGAGAGCTTCACCAACAATTGAATCTAGATATTCAGTTTATTGCATACTGAACTGCCAAGTACTACAATCAACACCATAAGAAGGGACCAGACTTGAAGGCAGGAGATAAAGTATACCTCCTTTGAAAAAATGTGAAGACAAAAAGGCCAAATAACAAATTGGATTTTAAGAAGATTGGCCCATTCAAAATTGAAGAAAAGAAAGGAGAGGTCAATTTCCACCTTAAATTGCCAGATACCATGCAGATACACCCAGTTTTTCATATATCACTGTTGGAACCAGCACCGGAAAACGCCCAACCAATTACTGAGACTGAGGAAATCCTACCCGAGAACCCAGACAATGATCAAGACTATAAGGTAGAAAAGGTGTTAGACAGCAGCATAATTGACGGGCAGTTCATGTACCTTTTAAAATGGAAGGGTTATGATGACTCTGAGAATTCCTGGCAACCCATAGAAAACTGTGACGGGTGCAAGAAACTCCTTAGAGAATTCCACCTTCGGAATCCAGATCGCCCGAAACCAGAGGACCTGCCACACCAAAGGAGGAGGGGTCGACCCAAGAGGGGGCGTCCACAAAAGCCATCCCATTAAGATCCTTGGGAACTACCAGAGACCTCTTGCCCGAGACCTCCAGAGGCAAGAAACTCTGCAACAAAATCAGGAGAAAGCCCCTCAAAGAGTTGCGGATCACTGGACTGCTGACAACTCTCATGTTTATTGGCTAGACACTCCAACTCGGCAAGTTCTTCAGCAGTGAGAGGATTCTCATCATCCAGCCTGTCGGTCACCAAGGAATCATGATCCAGCATTTTCATACCCCGCTCACAAAGGAATTCCTCTTGACATTCAAGACAGTTAAGCTTTGCATACAATGATGCAATAAGCTCTTGGGTCTTGCAGATCTGATCTCTTATTGACTTTCGCGCACTCTCCAACTCATCCCATTCCTTATCACTATGAAACCGCTTTTCACATTTGCGGCCACGACGGGTACACGAGGAACAGTTTCGGCTTTTCAAATCCATAATACAAGGAAGATTATGAGAATGACACCAGGCACATGGAACCTTGACAGGACAACCGTTTTGCTGGATTAAGTCAGCCTGATGAAGACGCTCCTTATAACAATCACAAGGCATATTGAAGATACTTACAGAAGCAGAACTCAGGCCCAGCAATGCAGGAATTAGTCACGCTTAAATGCTTTTCGGGGCGAAAAGCTAGAAGAGGGGGAGTAGTGTTATGATCAGCACTGTCCAACACAGCATTGCATGATGGACACTGCCCCACGGGACAGGGGATCACATGAGCCTGACTAATCAATGGTATACAGAGGCTAAATGGTATACAACATACCATCAGGTATACGGCATACCATATGGTATACT
>NW_027192527.1:343681-519267 GCF_041956765.1 Thermoascus crustaceus | reverse complement strand
GTTGCCTCCATTTCCTGTATGCTGAGGGATTTGCTGAAAGGGATTGAATTGTTATTGCTCAGTCCGTCGCTCAAAAAGTCAGTTATCAATCCAGATTGCCATGAGTATCAGGTTGTTGAGGTCTGTTGGTTCCTCTGCTGCCAGGAGCCTGTTTTTGACCTCCTCTTTCAATCCTTGATAGTAGTGCTCCATGAGCACTTATTCTGACCAGTCTCCAAGGAATGCTGCTGCTTGTTGGAACTCAGTGGTGTAGTTGGTGACTGACATCCTCTGTTAGATGGACATGATAGTTCTGATGGCCTTCTTTACCTTATCCAAGTCCCCAAAGTTCTGTTTGATCTGGTTTAGGAACACATTGAAGCTGTTGAAAGTTTCAATTGTCTCAACTTACTGTTGTTCTGGCAATCTTTCTAGGCAGTCCTTCAGGTAGGGGTCAAACCACTGAGCTGCTGTGCTTTGCAAGTAGGTTGCTGTGAATATCACTTTCCTTTCTTCATCAGGAAATTCATGAGGGTTGAAGAAAAAATAGAGCTCCAGTTGTGAGATGAAAGTCTGCAGCTTTTTCCAGTCACCATAGTATAGGTTAGGTTTTGTGATCTTGGTTTTCAGGTTGACCTCGTTATCTGCAGGATTCTGGGGGGTTAGGCTGGCCATCTGGGTTGTGTTTGCATGGGCCTGTTGTCCTAGCCGCCGCATCTGTTCCTGAAGTTGGGCATTCCCATTATTTGGTTTTGTAGTTCACCCTGCAGCTGATTAACCTGCTCTTGAAGAGTGGTATTCTCACTGGTTTGATCCTGTAGTTGATTTTCAAGTCAGCAGACTTGACCCTGTAGGTCCCTAAGGGCCTGAATAACTCCCTGGGGGGTGATATCTTCCATCTTCTTTTCTTCACGGAGGGGTAACAATGTTCTGTTGCTGCTTTTCCTTCCTGCCTTCTGCAAGAAAGGTGGTCAAAGTGTAACGGCGGTCCTAGGACTTCTAGGTTGAGGCGTGTTGGGTTTATCTTGAAGGACAGAAGACAAGAGGAAAAGATAGATAGATAAGCCGTTACTAGCAATGTTGCTATTGGGATTGCTGTCTGAGTTGACCACGGGGTTCTAATCCCCATGGTTAGGGGGTGTCCTTATATATATGGTCCTTTGACTACCATTCTGACTACCATCTCATGGTAGTCTTCGATGGTAGTGACTACCTTTGTCGACTACCACCTCATGGTAGTTTCTTATGGTAGTTCCACGTGATCAGAGATGCTCTTATCTCCTGCCCTGCGGGGTAGCATGCTCATGCAAGGCCATGTTGTCCATGTCGATTGTAACATCTAGCTCTGTAATTAGAGTCTTAACCTGATTTGCATCTAATTTAAATAATAATATTGATTGTTATTGATATATTCTGCCTCGTAAATCTGCTTACACTGTTGCAGCTTTAATATAATAATAACACAGCAATGCAGAAGAAGGAAGGGCTTTCAAGTGGCAAAGTACCTAGATATATGCATGTCTCTTCCAAGCGCACTGTCCTATAAATTTACAAGATGTACATGCGTAATGCCACCGTAGCCATGGAGCTGCTGACTGCGATGAAAAGAGGAGCAGCATCATTTGAGAATCAATCCACTGGAGCTTGGCAATCGCCGTATCATTTAGTCTTCCTTGCAACTCGATCATACAGTGGCGAATATCGCAAGTCCCATGATGCTGGATGGGTATCATCAACGATGCATGTTTCGTGAGTTGGAGCATGGATCAGGGTGCATGTTTCGGTAGCTTTGTTGATTGGATCCACGTGGAACGGGACCCAAGCACTGTGTACGCTGTCCTTACGCCGATAGTACTCCGTACCTCGACCATTTACTTAACAGTATAGTACATGGGTACAGATACCTGTCTAGAAGCAGTCAGCAAGGGGAGCAGGTGATCATAGATAAGCCTTGGTCTTTTCTTGAATAAAAGTCGTATGTAGATACATAGTCTTTTGAGACCGGTGCAGTAAGCCCTGTGTGCTGCAACCTGCAAGTTGATGCAACATTGTAGGAGAACAGCTCTGGTTTAAATTCTATTCAGGTCCAAGGTGGCTAGGTCAGATGAAACTCATATTTTCCACATCGGTGGTGCACCCAGTCAAAATATACATCCAGACAGGCAACCGTATCAGATGTTCCTCGGCCCCGGTATCCGATGAAAATGGCAAAAAGGAGTATCAAATAGGATGGCTTTTCATATACAGATATGCATTTTTATAATTCATAACTTAATTAAGGTGTTGTTTAAGGAGCGTCCTATCTACTAAATTTACAAGATTCAGAGGGCTTATTTACTCGGTTTGCGCCACAATATCGTTGGGGCCCAAGTTATTTTCAATGTTGATCGAGTTGATTCCAAGCAAAAATAGTAATACCAGTACTGCACCTACATCGTGTACTCTTACACGAAGATTCTTTCAGACAAACAGATCAAAAGCGGTCTACAAGTAGTATCGGAAATCACGACTTATTCTTATGTAGGTATGACTCACGATCTCTCAGCAGAACTGAACCCCGTTTAATTGCAGACCAAGAAGACCGACAATCGCTTTTTACGATATCCTGCATAGTAGGGAGAAAAGGTAAATCTGGTCACATAGATTCGATACCGCGGCCTACGAACATACTCTCAAATGATAATCTCTGATTCGTCCAATGACAATGCCCTGGATTCATCAATCAACACCGAAAAACAGTGCCAGCACGCACCAATCCCAAAGCGAATACAGAATACAGTTCAGAGCCATGGTAACAAAAACAGACCGGCACCACCTCGCGTAATATCTCATCGGCATGAGCATGCTAAACTAAGCTTGAGGTTTTCTTTCTAAACAGAATACCCGCCTTCGCCGATGGGCCAGAGAAGCTTTTAACCTGATTGAAAACAATCAAATAAAGACAGAGAAACGAATCTGCTCTAAGCAGGGAAATCTAATGCCGGAGGATCAAGTTTCAAGTCGCTGGTACCACACGCGGATGATCTGTGGACACGTAAAGTCTCCCAAGGAAACCTGTCATGTTTTGAAACTGAGACTGTCTATCATAAAATCGACAAACGCCACCTGTGCCGGAATGAGATAGAAAATCGAGAAGAATTACCGGTTTCGAGTAAGGTAAATATGATCAGTTCGTCAAGCTTTGATGCCACAACGTGTGACAATATTCTACCAGCGTCTGTTGGGACCAAGGGGAGCGGCATTGGAGGCAGTGAAGCCACCACCACGTCCGCGGCCGCCACCACGACCACCCCAGCGGCCATGGCCGCCGCCACCACCACCGCCGCCGTAGCGAGCCATCTCTGCAAGGCGGGGATCAATCTGCTGCTTGGCCTCGGTGAGGATGGTGACCAAGTCACGAGCCTGCTTAGCATCTTAAGAGAAATGTTAGCAAAAGAACATGCTTCTAGAGTGAGTCGTGGATACTTACTGTCAGTGGTGAAAAAGGTGATCGCAGTTCCCTTGGCACCGGCACGACCAGTTCGACCGATACGGTGAACATAGTCTTCCGAGTTATTCGGATAGTCATAGTTAATCACATGAGTGATGTCGCGCACATCTTCAACACACTTATGTTAGCAAACAGAGCAATAGTGGAAAGCAACGTGGCCTGGGCCCTTTTCTCAGTCGTGTGAGACTTGATGCAACACTCTCTTGGACTCATTATAAGATCCGTTACGGTGAGTCCGTGGGCTGGCAACTATCGCGGTCCTGGAGCAACCTTGGAATGCAGCTTGAACAAGTTCAAATAAGAGACCCACGTCTCTACCTGCGGGCTATGAGGTAGAGTTGGAGAGTCAACAAGCACATCTGCTAACTGCACTGTAAGTCCAAGGTCCTCCTGGCATGAGAACCATGAGAAGACCCGAGAAGCCTGGACGAGTCATGTATACCAACATGTTTCAGAGAGCAAAGCACCGTGCCATTGTTCACACGACGTCAATACGGGTGAGGGAATTAGAAGGGAGGGGGGTAAGGGGAGGGAGATCGCATTTCATCATACCAATACCACGGGAAGCCACATCAGTGGCAACCATGATTGGGCTCTTGCCGGACTTGAACTCGCTCAAGACCCAGTCGCGCTCATTTTGCTGCTTGTCACCGTGGATAGCTGGAGAGATCCGGTCAGTATATGTCTAGATACAGACAGTTTAGGAAGGGTGTAAACATACATAGCGCTGGCCATCCGTCCTGGCGAAGGAAGCGAGTGATCTCATCAGCGATACGCTTCGTGCCAGTGAAGATCAGCACCTTGTTGGTACGATTGTCCATGATACGCTCCAGGTGTTTGATCATCCTGTCACGCTTCTCAAAGTCGGAGACAATCTCCACAATTTGGGTAATCCTGTGGTTAGCAGACAGGTCCATGGAACCAATGTTGACCTGGATGTAGTCGTGCAGGAAATCCTGCGCCAGCTGGCGGACCTCCTTGGGCCACGTGGCGGACCACATGCAGGTCTGTCTGTCAGGACGAATCTGGGAGACGATCTTGCGAATCTGGGGTTCGAAACCCATGTCAAGCATACGGTCTGCTTCATCAAGAACCAGATAGGTAACACGGCGGAGGTTAGTGCGTCCGGCTTCCAGCATATCGATCAAACGACCGGGAGTGGCAATGCAGACCTCCACACCGCGGCTAAGGTCACGGATCTGAGGTCCCTTGGGAACACCGCCATAGACGCAAGTGTTACGAATGCGAGAAGACTTTCCGAACTTGGAGATTTCGGCCTGAATCTGAACTGCCAGTTCACGGGTAGGAGCGAGGATAAGGACAATAGGACCATCTCCGGGAGCAAGCAGAGGCTGGGCGTTGATATGGACGATAGCCGGAAGACAATAGGTCAGGGTCTTTCCAGATCCAGTCTCTGCAATACCGACGACATCGCGTCCAGAGAGAGCCATGGGCCAACCCTGAGACTGGATGGCCGTTGGGCGATCGAATCCTTGCGCTTTAACCTCAGAGAGAACGTATTGCGGAAAACCAGCCTCATCGAAAGTCTCCACAGGACGGGGAACGTTCCTTCCCTGGACGGTGATTTCCTTTTCCTTACGGAACTGCTCAACATCGCGGGCAGAGCGGTTGGTGACATCAGGGTGCTCCTTGTAGAAGGATTTCTCGAACTTCGGCAGAGTGGAGAGATCTGGACCATTGTAGTCAGCATCGTAGTCTTGAGTTCTCCTTGAGACATGAAACATACCCCAATTCTGCGCCTTCAGACCAGACCCGAGGTTGGACATCTTGTCTCCACCTCCGTGGCCGCCGGAGTATCCTCCATGAGAACCTCCGTGATAGCCGTTCGAGTATCCACCGCCACCATGGTAGCCGTTGCTCCTGGAAATCGACGCGTTAGCAGCTGCTAGAAAATATCTCAAAATATCCGAATAGCGGTGTTGCGATCAGGAGACTGCTCAGCGCGAAATCTGGGCTGGATCGCGAAACAAGCGACGCCAGCAAAGCCTCAATCGTCTCTGCGTCTGTCACCTGATAACACGGACAACCGGCTCCCAGAAGACTGCAACACAGTCATAGATCCAACAGAAAGACAGCGCTTACCTAGAGTGGCTTCCGTAGGAACTGCGAGAGCCGTAGCCGCCGCCTCCGTACGACATGATGAGTCCTTGCGGTGTTGTCGGAGTCGAAGCTGAGAAGCGACCGGTCAAGGAAAGAGTGAAACCGGAAATACGGTGACCTGGGAACGGCAAAGGAAAAGGACTGCCTACAACGCGCAGTTCACGTCCACCAGGCGTGCGAAAGTGATAGAGGGATGAAGGAGAAGGGGGAAAAAAAAAGAGGTGTGGAGAGAAGAGGGAGACGCAGAGACGAGACCGTGAAGAAAAGAGGGCGAGGGAAGGAGCCTGGAGGCAAAGCGGCAGACGCTGGGAACCAGAAAATTTTCCAAAGCGGTTTAGCGCATGAAAAGTCGGCGCTTACTAGCTTAGCCATGCCGGCGACTTCACCGGCTTTTTCTGGTCTCGGAGCCACGGATTGCTCGTCTTGACGGCCCTTTTCCTCAATTTTTATTGCTGGAACGCTACTGGATTGCTACGCTGCTGCTCATCGTTCTAGCCATCCTTCTGGAAGCCTTCCAATAATGCAGTGGGCCTTCCCGGACCTATTTGCCACCCAGTCCCATGTCCCAGAAACCAATCTCCAATTCCGTTGCTCGGATGAATATCTTAATCAGTTCTTCCAACCGACTGGGCGAGACCGTCCTCATGTGTTTTTCTAAAAGTGCTGCTGGCGAGTTAGATCTGTGAATATTCCTGGAGCTGTGGCGAAATCATACCGGATCCGATCTCCACCGCCTCCGTGTAGTCCTCCGCAACATAGTTCTCGATCCATTTCCAGTACCGGTTCCCTTCTCTTTTGCTGCTCTTCTCTCTATATAGTCGTTGAGCGATTACACCGTATCCGATGAGGCATGGAGCGAGTGCCATCTGGAGTGCAAGCCAATCTTCCGATTGACCGATGTCAAGGATATACCTGCTGTAGGCGGTGCACGCTACCATCGCCGAAGCCGTTGCGTTAGCAAGTGCTCGTGCACGCGCTAATACTGTTCATTGAATCAAGTCAGGGAAAGATGTACCTCGCGTCTCAGGGTAACTCTCCATTTCCTCCTTTGAGAGGCCAAAGGAGGAACAATAATCTAGGTGCAGAGCCATTTCCTTCTCGATGTGCAGCACGATTCTGGCAGACTAAACAGAATTTGCACGCAATAAGTAAGATGCACTTGTTTTGGAGGGAATGGGATGTGCTCACCGCCGCAGTAGACTCCATAGTTTTCGCCTTATATGCTGCCAATGCGTTGCTTCGGGCAAAGTGGACCTGAAGGACGTCAGTGATTATCTAGAGTCGTGGATTGATATGCCATCGCATACAAGGTATAGATAGTCTTGTACAAGATATTCTTTAAATCTCTCAATTGGGAGCGTACCGCTCCCCAAACCGGCGACAAATTCGTGCTCTGTGAAAGCCTTCCATACCTGTCTGACATCCGGACGATCGAGGATATATTCCAAGAACCGACCACTGAATTTTCCTTAGCCATTAGCCAAGCTAGGAGCGCATTGCGCATTGGCATGTAGGAGAGAGGATGGAGGAACACATACGGTGCAAAGGGCAGCGTATAAACAGAGTGGAAATGGTTGATCGGGCCACTGCCTTTTCCAATATCAACGCTGGTCTTAATCCCCGCTTCCACAAATCTGACGGCACTGCGCACTGCTCGCTCCATATCTTTCCCCAATGCTAAATTCGCAGCAATAGCAGAGGCGAGCGAGCAACCTGTGCCGTGGGTATTCTTCGAAGTAAGAAAGTCAGTCTCAAAGAGTGTCGCTTTTTCTCCATCGTAAAGCACATCTATAACGATCGATGTATCTTCAAGACTTTTGGCAGTCTTCCGTTCCTTCGTTAAAGGCAGATGGCCGCCTTTGAGCAGGACGTTCTTAGGCCCCAGCTCGCGGATCTGTTTTGCGAGTTGGATCATATCATCAACATCCCGGGGATCTTGATAACTGATCCCGGCATCTTCGAGCAATAGCTTCGCCTCAGGGATGTTCGGGGTTAGGACAGTCGTTAGAGGGAGCAGTTTTGTTCTGACACCCTTAACTGCATCCTGCGGTAGTAGTTGCGATCCGCTCGTAGAAATCATGACCTTTCACCAGAGTAAGACAAGGGAAATAAACTGAATAGGAAGGGGGGTCGATACCGGGTCCAAAACTACTTGGGAAACTCCATGTGTAACGAGCGCCTCTGCAATGACTGCAACCGTCTCCGCAGATGATAACATGCCTTGACAGCGTGAAATGGAAAATTAGACATTGATGTTACAATCCGCGAACTTTGAAAAGGAGAAAAAAAATCTTACCAAGCTTGACCACGTCAGTCCCGACATCTTCAAGGGCAGCTTTGATCTGCTTCCTCACAAACCCCGCCGGCACGACAAAGATGTCCTGGACGCCCAGGGTGTTCTGGGCCGTCAGGCCGGTCGTCGCTGTAAGCGCATAGCATCCATGGGCAGCTAATACTCTCTGATCAGCCTCGAGGCCACTGGTTTTCGATTTGTCTTATGTTAGTCTCTGGTGCTCTCCAATCGATGGTTGATAAAGCGGGAACTGGGGTATCCCATCGCCCTTCGGAGGTGGGTATGTACGCACGCGCCACCCGAGCTATCTGATCCTGCTATGACCAGGACACGCTTTACAGACATATTGATCTATATCCTGATAGATATGGCTCGATGTATGCGGCTTTAGTCGGAAGAGCAACGACGGGTCGCGAGAAGAAGTGCGCGCGATCGGGGTTACTGAATTTGCGGGTCTAAGGTTATCAAATCTGGAGACCAAGTGGGACGTCGTTACCATTCTATGCAAGATGCGACAAATCAACCATTATTATTTCAATCATCGATTACCCAAACATAGGTCATCAAAGTAATCAAGCTATGCATAAAACTAGTGTCTTAGCATGTAATGTCTCAACTATACAGTACGAAGCCATCCAAAAAACCAACGCCACCTATGCCCTATGCTAACATGAAGCTAAACAGAGTGTCCATCTCCACCCATTGTCGTCCGCACTTTTTCAAGTAGCCATCAACAACACCTTTGATAGTTCCGAATCTTGTTCGGTTCCACTCCACAAGGGCCATCACGCTGTCCTTCTTCTCGCCACTAGTCTCTTTCTCAGCAACTGCCTTTGCCTTATCCACGTCCCACAGACCGGAAAAATATAGGAGCTGATTGTATAGTTGCTTTTCCGTGTATTCGTAGCGCATGCGCCCAAGGCAGCCCTCTGCGCGCCCGCGAGGACCGAGGCAACGATGACCATAGACGCTCATCTGTCGCGTTCTGTTGCCGCAGGCAGGATCGTCACAAATAAGCCAACCCTCGTAGTACTTGGACGTCTGCGCGCGAATCTGGCTCTCAAGCTGAGCTATGACAGAAAGGACTGAGAACGGTTTCCCACAACCCTTGTTGGGGCAAACCAGACCGTGCGGCGTACACATGTGAGATGAGGCGACCAATCCTTCGAACATTGATCGCTCGTGGCAGAATCGACAGCGAAGAGTGAACCGCACTGCATTTTGGAAACGCACAGAATCGGGAATCTGTGATTCCAATGGGAATATCTCCGTATTCTGCTGGTTGTTCGTGCTAGAGGTGTTGATCTGGTACTTACGAACATCGAGACCAAGACACTCAGCAAGGCGAACGGCGTCGGTGCCAGGAATAGGAGCAACCAGACGTTCAATAGGTGGGAAAATTTGTTTGATAAGATAATACTCGATGTCAGGCTTTAAGCCAGAGTCCGACTTCACAACATCCTGAAGGGTGTATGAGCGCTTCGCAGGGGGCAGTGAAGAGGTCTCAGAGTCTCCGTTTGTAACAATATACGAAATGACATCGTTGGGCCGAACAGTCTTCCCACGAGCAATTTCACGAAGAGCGACCTGCGCTGGTGGCATCGACTCTTTGTTGGGATATTCGTCTGGTCTCTTGGAAAGTTTCTGCAGCGATGTTAGCCTATTTCACTTAGGTCTGTCCTCGACTAGAAGCGTACCGTGTAGATAACATATTTTTGGACGGGTATTTTAAACTCCCTCATGGAGCCAGCAAGCTCACGCAAGTAGTCATGGACTTTGTTGAGGACCAGCTCCTGATCTTCACCAGAGAGTACCTCGTTTAAAAGTCTTTGAGACACCTCCTTCGACAAGGCACAGTATTCTCGTCTCTTCATGTCTAAACCTTTTACCTCCAGCTTGTCCACATATTTGCCGTCCACTTCCGTAATGTTTATGGCCGCATACTTTTTCTTTGCGTGCAGTAGAAGGCGACGGAAAACATTGTCGATATCGATCTCCAACAGTCTGTACCGTTCATTGACAGACTTCTTGAACTCTTCGCCGACCTTGAGCGCATCGCTGATGTTGTCCATGTTCGTGTTGATCATAACAGAGTCAGTGTCACCGTAAATGACCCTCAGCTGATTGCTCTCAGCGAGGTTCTTCGTGCTTCTAAGAATCTCACGACCTTTGAACGTCGTAAGCATCGCGAGGGGACGAGCATAAAATCGAGATTGAGTATATCCCAGACACCCATACATGGAGTTGGCGGTAAGCTTCAAGGCCAACTGCTTGGTGTCCCACAGCGCAAGCTGCTCTGCAGTAGCACGCTTATCTTTCATCAACTTCTTTACCTCTCGTCGACGACTAACAAGCGTGGCAATGAGACGTGGCAGGATTCCCTGTTCCTGGTCAGAGGAAGGAACTTCGGGAACCTTTTCCTCATTTTCATTTTCAGCCTAATGGAAGGTCAGTGGAAGCAGAAAATCTGGATTGGACAGGGAAAACCCACTGTTTCCGTTCGATCAACTGTCGTGAAGCAGATATTGTACTCCTGGATGATACTGGGATACAAACTGTTGAAGTCCATAACCAAGACATATTTGTCATAGAGACCCTTTTCGGGCTCAAAGACGAGACCACCCTTGTATTTTTCTTTCTTTTTCTTGTCGACGTTGTCATCGTCAGCATCGAGGATCTTCTCTTCAGATTTTTGCTGTTTTGTTGAGTATTTGTCGGGACAGATATATTTATTGCGATGGAATTCGTGCAACAGAATGTACTCATTCCGCTCAGCTCTTGTGCCGCTGAGTGTTCTAGCCCAAGAGTTACCTGCAAGATTCGTAAGAACCTTTGTCAGCGAGAGCATCTGCAGACGCAGCACCAGCGCAGCGATGAAATAAGTATCCGCATCGCAGTGGCTGATATAGTTCATGAGGCCCTCTTTTGTCGTTGCCCAGGTATTCAATGCAGTCTCATTGTCCAAATCTCGACGTGTATTACCGTCAGGCAGGTAAAGTTGACACATCTCAGTCAAACTCCACGATTGACATTTCGTCATTAGGGACTGTAGAACGTTAGAACTAGAATTATACATGAATCATTGGAGATCTCACCTTGCCCATGTCGTTCGCGATATCACACATCAGCCGTCCAGCTACCAGATGCCTGTCGGCGAAGAAGCCACCACCTCTGTTGAAATTCTTCGGCCACTCTCCGCGCTTCAAGCGGCCAATTCGATGCCAACCGGGTGTCTTCTTTTCTTTCATTCTGTTTAGCAGAATGCTGAGGTCAACTTCCTGAAGCTGGTGACCCATGAGAACATCGGGATCCATCTTCTCAAACAAGGCGAGGAATTTGCTCAAGAGGAACTGCTCGCTCTTCTCCAACATGTAAGTTCCTCGCCGTTTCTTCGTCTCAGCCTCAAAACCCATTGGATATGCGGATCCGGAAGGCCGCATAACGGTGAAGGTCTTGCAAGGGAGCTTCTCTGGCGGGGTCGTTTCAGTGATAGAGATGTTCTCATACACTCTTGCACTGGCCACGAGTATCTCCTGCGTATTCTCTTTAACATTGAGTTGGGTTCTGAATGAAAGACTCATGAGCGTCAAAGGCGGAGTCTCCATGTTCTCGGAATCGGGAATAGGGTTGATGAGTGCCGGCTTGGAAACCTGGCACTCGAACTTGCACCATGATGCATTATTAACAGCAGTGAAATCGGCCTCCTCAATTTTGAGCCAGCAAGGACCCATGATATTCTTCCAGAGTACAAACTGTTCAAAGAGGGCAGTATTGGTGCCGAAGACATGGGAGAATGTCTCGCCCTTCACATCCATAGGCAAAGCAGGCTTGTCATATGGGTAAAGGAGTTTCAAATACTCCGCCTCCTTTGGAATGCCGGGCAGCTCAAATGCGTACTTTCGCGTACACGGTTTGATCTTGTGCATGCCAACCCTGAGTCTCGACATCATTTCGTCGACTTCCTGATAGACGTCTTCCATATCCACCTCTTCATCTGTGTCTCTGCCATGCTTCTGTCTGTACTCTCGCGGAAGGAAGAAGAGCTTTCGCAGGATGTTGTCGACCTTGACGAATGCGCTAACATATGAGCCGGTCTGTTTGTTCTTCACCTTTCCGAACAGACACAAACTGCCATTAACCTCAGTATAGTCCAGCCAAAAAATCCGCAGACTACCGTCCTCTTCAATGGCATCTTGGGCCCGTAATTTACCAAACACACGGGTCTCCGTGGCAGGACTGCTGAGGATGTTCAGTTTGTTCGTAACATCATTCCATGAGGCATCCACAGCGTCAGATGTGACCCTCGGAGGAGAGGAACTCATGGGTGATGGATAAGCTTCCTTTTTAATCTTCGGCGGTGGGCGGCTGCCGGTCATGTTCACGCTGGTGACCTTGCTGTCATGATGTCCAGTGGCTTGTGCAACATCCATCAAGTCATCCTCCTCCTCATCCTCCTCAACCTTGACGGGAGCAGAGGACTTTCTCTCTACCACCTTGGTTATAGGAGAGGATGGCATTGAGTCGCTCATCGGAACGTCATCATCATCGCCGCCGCCCGGAAGGGGCCCGTCGTCATCATCAATGTTGACTTGAGGTTCTTCAGATGGAAACCGACCCCGAGGAACATTCTCACTCTCTCGAGCTGGCTTTTTCGACTCGGATAATGGAGGTGAAAGGATTCGAACTTTTCGTCGCGTCTCAGACTTGACTATGTTTCTCGAAGGTACATGAGTAGGAACAACGTTCGTATCGACTTCGCCCAGAAGGTCCGCCATGAATGCCTCATCTTCAGCGGTGGCCACAGGCTGTTTCGAGGTGTTAGACCGTGCAGGACCGCCGCAAAGGCTGTTAAAGCACTCACCTTCGGTTTGGGAGCAGACGCCGCAGCACTGCTGCTGAAATACTTAGAAATGCCATTGTTGATCTTCTCCTTCCTCTGCTTCTCCTCCTCCCGTTTTCTCTTCGCAGCCTTTCCCCTCAAAGGTAATTCTTCGCCTTCGCTTTCGCTGTCAACCATCCGGTCATCGTTCCAGACTTCGCGACCGTCGTCCGCGTATCCAGCGCCATTATCGTCGACAACAAAGTCATCCTGGTCGAGACGCTCTCGGATAACTTTCTTGTAGCCATCATCGTCGACCTCCTCATAAATGTCTCCTTGATCTTCGACTTCGTACGTAGAAAGGCGCTTCTTGCCGGCAGCACGGAGAGCTCGCAGCTCCGCCAATTTCGCGCGAGCAGAAGCCATTGCAGGAGGATGATGTCGTTGATTTCAATCCATTCAAGTTCGAGGTAAATAGATAAAAGAAAGGCGGAGATGACCTAGCCTGTGCTGGCTATGGAGGTTGAGGGCTACTTGGCGAGGGCGGAGGATATGGGCCGATACGCGAAGGAATGCGGACGCGCGGTGCGCCGATCGATACGCGACCACAACGCGTTTCTCCGCCAAGCCTGTAAAGTGGTGTTACTTGCTTCGTCCTACATAATAGCGCTCACTCTATTCGACGCCGCAACCCTCCAGCGTTTCTTGATGTTCCTTCTTATGACTCTCGCATCTCTGTGCTGATAAAAAGGATCAGGTTAGGTGCCCAGTTTTGCTGGGCACTTCACAAAGTCTTTAAGATGAAAAAAAACGAATTTCCCAACTGATACAGACAACGATTGTATTCTTACACATCCTGCTCTAAGAGTAGAACTAATTGATGCCAAACGCCGAATAGTGATTTGATGAAATCACTGAAATTTCTAGTCCATCACAAGCCCTTATTCCGACCGAGTCCCTTGAAAAAAAGCTCCTTTGCCTACCACTAATCGTCATCTTCCTCCGAATCAGTGTACTCGTCTGTGCGCAGTCAGTGGTTACGTTTTACTCTAAGGATAGACTCGGAAAGTGGCTTACCGCGCGCCAGCTCAAAATCGAAGGATCCATCCAGGTTACGTGCCAGAGTATCGCGGATTTGTACTTGTGCCTCTTCTGGAACATAGGCGTCCGTGGTGTTATTCAGAATGGACAGATTGAATCCTTCATTGTCAAGACCCAACTGCGCGATGAATTCGAGGATCCCCTGAGCCGTGAACTCGCTAAAAGCATGGATGACGAGGTTCTTCAGTTTAGGAAGGCATAGGAATGAGTTCCACACTTCACAATGAAAGTTGTACCCGCTTATTATGAGTTGTTCGAGCTTAGGAAGGAACGGCGTAAGGGTAGCAACGTGATCGGGAGTGAAGTTGTCCGATATGTCTTTTAGATCAAGCTCGCGAAGATTGTTTAGTTGCCCTAGGGCTTGGACGAGTACCGCTTGGTCCTCATCGGCCTCGCTAGTTTCGCCTTGAAGACATAGACTCTGTAAAGAGGACTGAGAAGCGAGAGCCTCATGGAAAGCGCGAGCGCGGCTCATCGCGTAGCCCCGGACTGATAATCTCGTCAGGCGGACTTTATCATCAGCAAGGGCCCGAGACAGGAGGACGGAGTCGTCCAGGAATCTCCGGAGCTCTAGCTGTCGGAGGTTTCTACAACTGGCTATCCAGTCCGCAACATTCGAGACAATTTTATAGAAATTTTCGTCTCTGATAGTGGGACGTGAGTCTGTTAGTGATAGAACCTTTAGCATTGGAGGTGCTGTCAACGAAGGTAATTCGGCAATTGATTCGATGTCTAAACCTGTCAATTTCAGTTCTGCGAGTGAGTTCAGGTGGGAGCCTATTGCTCTTATAGAGCGAGGCCCTAATTGCGCATGGCCTAACAGTTCGAAATACTCTAGAGTATGAGGTTGCAGGGAGTTCAAGAACTGCTCAGATTCGGTCTCTGCATTTCCAGTGGGACCGTTTAACCTGTGTACACCATCGTGAATAGTCATCCCTATATTTAAGATCAGGAACATACCACATATATATCGTAAGCCTCTTAAATTTTGGACAGTGGGCACGGATCTCTTCTCCAGCTTGCTGGGTCAGTGTGTTTCCCGACCACATTGACAGCGTCTCTAATTGGGGCAACCCGGGTATCCATTCAGTCAGGATAGAAGCCGAGACTGGAGAAGCATATGGTTAGGATAGAACTAAGTATCGGTTACAACCTGCACCAAACTTACCTTCCCCTCTTAATTCCCTTATCGACGTCGCCTTGCTTGCAATGGCTGGGAGACAATTAGATGACATCAAACATATATGGGCAGTTCGGACAAGCAAATTTTCTCAATTAATGATAAAGACGGATAAAAAAGTCAAATACTCACCCGATCCGAGCTTTTCGATGATCCAGGGAATGTCTCTAGAATTCCTTGACGAACGAAGCCGTTTAGCTCCCTTGGATTCATAGTCACAAAAGACACGGTCTTCGATCTCGCGGGAAAAGAACTCCCTAAAGTCTATTAGAACCTATAAAAAGAGAGTAGCTATTGGGTAACTCGAGACTTTACTCTCTTATATTTCCATTGAATCTGACATCGTGAAAGAGTGTAGCGAGATCCGTAAGATCTAGGCAGCGAATATAACTGTAATAAGGCAGATACGTCCTGCCAAAGGTAGACAGAATAATCGAACGCCACATAAATGCCCATTTGCGGACAACTAGATGTTGTTCTCTCACAAGACCATCTATGGAAACTCCGAATCTCCTGTGCTTCCATAGCTTATCCACAGGATCGCCGCCCGCCACGGGAGAAGTATCGTACAGTCTATTTCCTATCTTAGTAAAATTCCGCATAAAAAGGCATAGTATTATCCTCACTGGTAAAGGACGCTCAATGCCGGTTCTGCTAGCAAACGGGAGGATACTGCGCATTGATATATGGTATTGTAGTCCCTTTCAGCTTTCAGAAGATCGAAGATGATATAAAGGATGTCCCCGGGCAATGTCACCACCATTTTCACTGCGAAAAAAAAATCAACAGTGGCAATGATATGCAAATACCCAGACTAAAACCGAAGCAATCGGTAGATTTTCGATGAGTTTAAAGAAAAAAAAAGGGAAGTGCTGGTGATGATGTCTGGGGCGCGCCCCGACGCGTCCATTGATTATATAAGCAAGCCACATCCCCGTTGCCGCCTGCTCGATAAGAGTGGCTTGCGAGTAGCATACCTACAAAATAGTGTATTTGGTACCTGACGGACAGGATTGCTTGCGTTCCGCATCAAGTAGGACAACTAAACAATCCGTGTGTGGACGAGCGTAAGGCCCCTCCAGAAAGGCATGTAATTGTACAGCACTATAGGGCTGCAGGGACACAGAGAAGCATCATGGCCACTTTATCCTTCTCACTCGTTCCCGCTGCATTGATCCGGTTGCACGACGCACTCATCTGTCTCTCTAAATTCAATGAGAGTGTTTCTATAGAAGCTGAATACGACCTAGTGAGTTCAGAAACTAGGAGACCATTAAGACCAGCCAGCTGACAAGCAGCAACCAAGCTTCGGCTGAGTGCCCTTAATTTGACCAAAACGGCATACGCGTCTTTCGTCTTCGACGCCGACAAATTCTTCGAGAAGTTCTCGTTTAGTATAAGGAAGAATGATCCTGTATCGAGGAAGATTTCTTCAGACAGATTCGCCTGTCAGATATATCTCAAGGTATGCCCACGTTCCTGGCTTTGTTCTGGCAGACGCTTCTGACGCCAGCTAGGCCCTCCTTTCTGTGTTCAAGGGACGAACAAGCGATCTCAAAGACAAAGATACAGCTATTGAACGCTGTGATGTGGAATTGCATGACACTGCAGATCAAGCAGAGTGCAGATTCGTCGTAAAGATGATTTGCCGACATGGTAAGTTCCTCCTTGAGATCCATTGGGTCTGGTGCTTCTTTCTGAACTAGTTTTCTTCCAGGCGTCGTAAAGTCATACAGATTGACCTACGAATCTGTCACCGTGCAGCATGCTGTCTTCGACCGGACGAAAACCAGAAATCAATGGGCAATCGAATCGAAGTTTCTCCGAGAGATTATCGAGCACTTCAGTCCTTCTGCCGAGCAACTTGATATTTATTCTGAAAATGGCAAGGCTGTCTTTACGAGCTTTACCACTAAAGTAACTGATGGAAAAGGTTGGATTAAGCGATTCCATTTCTATTCTACCTTTTTTGACATCTCGCTGATGATATGGTTTCCAGAGATCCTCAAGCAGCCAGTTCACACATCGGTGGCCATTGAGACAAAGGACTTTGAAGAATTCATGGTTGAAGAGAATCTGCATGTTGCGATAAATGTCAAAGACTTCAAAGCTGCGATCACTCACGCGGACACGGCAAAGGCGATTGTAACGGCTCGATACACTCGTCCCTGCCGTCCGCTGCAACTGGCGTACGAATTTGAAGGTGTGATCTGCGAGTTCACATTGATGACTAGAGGCGAAGCAGATGATGAGGCACCGAATTCATCACGAACAGGTGCACCTGATCTGTCTGCCAGGCAGACACCACGACCAGTGCAGGTGAATCACCCCAGGAATGCTCCCGCATCGGAACAGATGCCCCCGCCTGCGAGTAGAGCTACTCAGCCCCCTGTCCAAGCTTCAGCCCGCCAAAGTGAAGGAGATAATGCTGCTATAAGACCCATCGATTACGATAGTCTGTTTATTCCCGCGGACGATGACAGGCAATGGGATGAACCAAATTATGAAGATGAGGCGGAGGATACAATTGGTTGGGATACGAGCGCAGATCATGTTAGTCTGATGAGTCCCATTCAATGTGCAAGACAACTGATAAGGTCCAAGGATGCGTTTAATGCAAGCTTCGGCCGCATCAAAGACAGCGAGCCCACTGTGTCCGCCAGACGACAACAAGGGCAGTCCAATGACGACGAGGTGGCGATTCCACCCACACAACGCATATCGCAGGTACGTGTATCCGTGAGATTATTTGCTGTTGGAAGCTAACCAAATAGATACGTGGTCTGGGCCTCTTCGACTGAGGTGACATGTATCATATACCTTCATGACGGCTACCGAATCGACAAGCACTTCTCGTGCTAATACCTGCCTGTCATGAAATGCCTAATCCCTTGGCGAACTCGGATATCTCATCTGAGAATCTGAGATGGCTCTCCAACAGCCTTAACCTTCGATTGCTGGTGATACTTGACAGCCAGAACCGGCCATCCAAGACACCCATTCATCATTGCCGGGATCTTTACAGAGCGTTCCTGATATCACGAAACGACTATCCAGCTCGTCGCACAGCCAGCTCCGATTCCGACAACTTTCGAATTGTCACTAAGCTCAAGTGGAATCACATTCCACCTCCCCTTCACATTTCCCTGTGCATCCGTCTCAGGACCACAATTGCCATGCTCACCCCATCCAAACGCCACCACCGTCCGTTCATCATCCAGGAGAGCAAGCACATGCTCACTGCCAACAGCGATTTTCTTCGGCTTTGGCAGATCCGGAGGAGGGAGCTGACCGCGATCATTCCGGCCCCAAGCCCTGACAGACATATCACTTTGATGTACATAAATCCCATGCCAACTAGCAGCTACAAGAGAATAACTCCCCAACGCTGCAGGCGCATCAGCCAAAACCCTCCATTTGCTGTCCGCAGATCCGAGGATCCTAAACTCTCTCTCTTTATTCCCAGCGATGATCGTAAACTCACGTCCACACGCGGCACCAGTTGCGCGGAACGGGATCCCCTCGATCTTCACCGGTGACCACACGATCTTTCGATCCTTCACTGATTCTCCTAACTGGCCCTTCCTCGCCCCGCCCCATCCGTACACGTCCCCGTTCGACAGAACCGCCACTGTATGTCCGACGCTGCTGGCAATTGCACCGACCTTGGTCCCTGGCGGGGGGAAATCGGGTATCTTAACCGGCGCGGATGCTCGGGTGCATGTCTCTCCGAGCCCCAACTCCCCTCTCATCCCGGATCCCATCACAAATACCTCCTCTTGCTCCTTCTGCTCCTCATCATCAGAACAAGAAACTAAAAACGTCGCATCCCACGTGGCTGAGACGTCCTTGAACCGATCGACCTTCCTCCCTCGGGGATCCGAAAAAGTAACCTTTTCGAACTGCAGCAGCGACGACGCCTCGGGCTCGGATACAACTTTCTCCCTAGGCTCGGATGCAGGTCCAGGCACGACTCCGCATCTCCCATCCACATTATACCCTGCAGTGTAGACAGCTCCAGACTTGAAAAGCACAAGTGTGTGGTTCCCGCCCGCCGCTATGCGGGTGATCTCGCCCCCCTCCTGTTTCAAGATATCATCTTCTGAAGAAGAAAAGAGGCATCGCATCGGGAGGGAGACGTCCTCGACGTGACCGATGCCGAGTTGGCCGGAACTGTTGGAACCGAAGGAGAAAAGGGGCATGATTGGTGTTTTCTCTTTCAGATGAGGTCGGATCAGATGGTGTCAGTGCACAAATCAAAATCAAAAGTAGATACGGCGGTATGCACGGCAATCACTTGCGTCCGGGTATAGATGAAAACATGTATGTAAAGAAGGAGGCAGGAGAATAAGATTCAACAAAGCGAAACAGCTTTAGTTATCAGAGATAAATGTCAGTACGTGATTTTTGTATGCATACAATAGTCAGTGTGTGTATGCGGCACCCTTAACCTGGAGTAAGGCGGTTGTTTGCTGCCCCTCAAAGCACGATATTCTATGGGATGGATGGACTGAACCACCTGGCCCTGCATCCGAACCGGCCTTCGGGATTGGCGACCGGTGGATTAGTAGGTGGCTAGGTAGCTAGGTAACTTAAGCTTTAGCTGCTTAATCACCTGCAGCAAATAATGGCCAAATAAAAATAGACAACCGCGAGCACTAGGTTCCAATCCGATTTCTAGAAGCTGAAATAGAATGGAGGGGTAAGTTAAGTTGTGACGTCGTTTCGTGGTCGGGGAAAGGTTTCATCCAGGCTTGGCGTGGGAAATCACAACCCTAAAAAGGTACGGAGAGGTAGTCTTGCTGCGATGCACCCTAGATTCTAATACCCTTAATGTCTACAGTCTCCGGACCGAAGGTCAATCACAATGTGATTGTAGCCCCACATTGTCTATCACAATGCAATGGATGTGCTCTACTCCGCATCCCGTACGGAGTACAATGGTCTATAACATATCAAGTAAGTACCCAAGCGGGATAAATCGAGACGTTTGGAAAATTCCGTTTCAGGCCATACGTGTCTGACCTGAGGCATCTACTTCAGAAAAATTGTACCGGCATGTACTCTGTGTTGTACTGTATTCTTTCTATCGAACCAGCTGAACTGAGGTTTGAGCAGCACAAATTAATTACCACCTACCCACGTCGAGTTACATCACAGGCGTTGCACAGGGACACATGAATTTCATCCAAAAAAAGCAAGAAGGGTTCTATTCGCAAAAGTGGTATCCAGCCAATGTAATAATATATAGAATGAACAACGCGCGTATGGGTTGCACACTCGGTCTAAACGCCGTTTATGCTCGCCCAAACCGAACGAAACGAAAAGTAAGTTTTTTAGCCAAAAAGAAAAATAAGAGAGCAATGAGCGTCGTTTGGTCGGGTACATATATTAGTTACCCTTCGACTGTTTCTCATCCCCGGACGTGGAGTCACCCTCCGCGGGGGGAGGGAGAACCAGGCTGGCAGCCTTGTTGAGGTTGGTCTTCTCCATGCCGCGGAACATAGGGCTTGTGCGCTCGAAGTACTGGTGCACGTGGCCTTCCAGAAGGCTCTCCTCAGTATCGGTAGCGATAAAGTCCTCGCCCTTCTCAGTCTCGGCGGCCTTGCGAGCCATGGCAGCCTCCCACTCGGCACGGAACTCCTCGACCTTCTGCTTGTAGTCCAGCTCCGGGTTGTAGTTCTTACCAATGCCGCGGAACCGCTCCCAGAGAGACAGATGCTTGGGGTGCACGGCGGGACCGTGGTATTCATGTTCACGACCCTGACGGATGTACTGCCAGCGACGCTCCTGTTCCTTGAGGTCAAGTCCGGTGGTGTCAGGCAGGAAGAGCCAGGTGAGAACCAGACCACCGAGACCGAACCACGGAACGATGTGGAACTTCTGCTGGGTGGTGATGTAGTTGTACATGACGGCAGCGAGAAGAGCACCAAGCTTACCAGCAGCGGCAGAAATACCGTGTGCGGTGGCACGGATGGGCGTGGGGAAGACTTCGGCTGCGACCAGGAAGGTCACCGAGTTGGGACCAAACTGATTGAAGAAGGAGCTGAGGAAGTACATAGCCTGGAAGGCATGGATGTGTTCCGGGGAAGTGTAGTAGTGGTAGTGGAATGCAGGGACGATGAAGAGGATGAAGTCCATCAGGAAACCCACGATCTGCATCCACTTGCGACCATACAGCTTGTTGTCGATGAGGAAGGACGCGAGGTAGTAGCCAACAAGGGAGACACCAACGTTCAGCAGGTTATACAACCAGCCGGGCATGACCGACTTAGTCTCCGGGCTGATAACGGAAATGAATTCATCCTGAAACAGCTTGTTGCCGTAAAAGAAGACGTCGTTGGCGAACCAGCCGCCAGCAGTGGCCAGGAGACGGAAACCAAAGTGCTTGATGGTAAGCTTGAGGGACTCGACATCATAGCCGGTCACGGAGGCCTTCTTCTTGGCTGCGGCAAGCTGCTTGCTGGCAGCTCTCATGTGGTAGGTACGGTAGTAGACCAGCCACAGCGTGCCCACGGCCGGAATGGCAAAAGAGACACGGTAAGTCCACTGGGCAGACACCGTGGAATAAGGGTCATTTCCGCTGCCATGGTGGAAGCAGAGTAGCAGGATAATGAGGAGGGCCTGGTTGAGAAACTGACCCCAACCCTGCATCAAGAAGGCACTGGTGACCTTCCTGCCACGGTGGAGCCGATCCTCCTTGGTCGAGACCTTTCCGGAGCCGACAGCATTCTCCATACCGCTAGTAGCGGTCATTGGGTATTCACCACCTACATATCGCCCGTCAGCAGTGGCCGCTGGAGAAAACGAAGATCAGACGGGAACATACCGACACCAATGCCGTAGAAAAACAGCGACCAGACGTAGCAGATCACCCAGCCATTCTGGGTCACACCCCAAGCAGCCGTGAGCATCAGAAGACCGACGAACATGATGGCGGCATCCTGGATCAAACCCCATCTTCGCCCGATCCTGCATGTCCAGTTAGACAGAGCTGCACCCGGGCATGTCTACGAGAATTGCGTACCAGTCACCGACGATTCCTACGAAGATCTGACCGACAATAATACCGCAGATTTCGAGATATTCGAGAGCAGCAAGCCACGTGCCATTACAGATCTCCTTGTGCTTCCAGCAGGCGGGGAAAGCTCTCTGCAGGAGGGGCTTGACGTTGGAGATGGAGAAGAGGACATAACTGCACGGACACGTTGTCAGTAGACCTGATCGTCAGATCATCAGCCGGAGAAAGAGTGGACCAACCCTTCCAGTCCCAATCCGGCACCGGGGAGAACCATGTTCTTGAAGTAGTACGAGACGGGCGACAGAGGATCCTGCTTGATCATGTCCCAGATGGCGGAGAGCTCCCGCTTGGCCTCGCCCGCATCGTAGCTAGAGACGAACTTGATCCGCTGGAAGATGTTCAGATCGGCCCAGTAGACACCATCCGGGGTGTAACTATCGTCGGGACGAATCAAACGGTCGAAGGCATCCTTCTCGTTCAGATCCATCTCCTCGAGAGGCTCGTGGGTGCCCGTCATGTCAGGGCCATGAGGCGCTCGTGGCCCGTAGTCCGCCATGGCGTCGACTTGGCTATTCTATCGCGACGTTTCAAACCTCTTGGCTGGCTTGGAGATGGAGGAGGACAAGGAAAGAGGCGTCACAGCGTGGTCAATCTTCCGCTTGAGAGTGGTAGATGTCGTCGCTGCCAAGTAGGTAGACGGGAAGCCAAGTAGGACAAGACTTGCGAGATGCCTCTCGTAACGCGAGCCAAGCTTCAAGCAAGGGATCTGACCGTGATACTTATACGCCATCCGGAGCGGAAAAAAGCCAGCAAGGGACCAGACCCGGCCCGGCCGCGGAGGCCCCGCGCAGCACATCGAGGCAGCGAAGCACGTTCCTGCACCCGCAGCGCTCATAAGTCGGCGAGTGTGGGCAGCCGTGGCGGGTTCCACAGCAGCCAAGATGGGGACTGCACCAAACTCTGTAGCGGCCCACCGAGAAAATCCATGACAGGCGTCCGCGGCTGGGGGTCGGCCTTCTCTTCTCGGCCATGCCGGCCGCGTTGCTCGTGGCGGAGGGCAAGCGCGGCGGAAGGCGGGCGTCCGCGCTGTCGAGCTCCTGGCCAACCATCTTCCCACGTGGTGGCAGAATCCGCCCTGGCGACCCTCACCGCCTGCCCGAACCTCTTTCTCTCGACGCAAGCCAAGGACGATTAAGAAACCCCAATGCAAACATCGCCGTGGTACACGCAGACACCACGGTGATCGATGCACGCAGCACACGACACTCTGTTATCTTGCAGCAGGGGTGTCGACTGTTCCATTCTTATCTCGCATTGACTTGGTTACTCTTGAGTGACCGTTAGGCGTCCACGGCAGTCTCGAGACTCGCACCGCCATACCCCAGATGATCCAGGTATTTTGAAACAGAAGTCTACCTAATCATTTACTAATTACCTAGGTATTTCATGCGGCGTCGCTGGCATTTCCACCACTCTGGGGCCAAACCCACAATCAGGTGCTCACCTGCTGCACTGCTTCAGCCATGCGCTTGGCGCTCAGACACTGCCCTGAACCAGTGAGCTCGCATCTCTCGTCCACGCCCTGTCGCTCTATATTAAAGCATGCACGAGTCTCCCGCTTTGAACCATGTGTCGAGAGACTCGAGATCCTTCTCCCTGGGTGTCATCCCGTTTTGGTTTTTATTTGCTTTGGATATCCTGATTTTCTGGCAACCAATGAGACTCCAGGGGCAGCCGCAACCATGACATGCCATATCTCGACACGTGCTGCTTCCGATCGTTTTCTAGAAGACCAGATGCATAACATGGATCTCGCGTCTCGCTCCAGCAGAGTTTTCTGCAGCTCCACGCATCCCTTTCTGTCAGCCCGTCGTTCACCGTTGCTGCGCGACTAACGCGGGAACATACTCCAGTGTCCCTGCAGCAGAAGAGGAGTCCCTGACCGGTCCCCCACGTGTGCGCCGGTTTTGCCCGTCAGCCAGCCGCCGGACATGATCCCCCGTTCGGAACCAGGAGTGTTGTTCGCTGTCGAATCGGGCAGCGGCCTAGCGGGCCCTGCCATGCTGGCCTGGGCAGCGTCCTTAGTGTCTTGTCCCTTAATAAGTTGGGATCCCGAGGCACTCGGGTTGAGCCGTTGGCATTGACCCTCCTCGCGTCTTCTTGCCGGTCAGCAAGTGCAGTTTTAATTTTAATCAATCAGTGAAGACTAATCATCGATTTTTTTTCCTTCCCTCTTTTCTATTCTAGGGCAATCCGTCCGAACTGCTTCTGGTCATTTCTGCACTCTGCCCGGACTTTCCCTTTCTAGGAAGATTTTTTTTTCGAATGGGTGTCTCGCCCTGAGTTGTGTCGGAGCTCATCATGAACCTTTTCCTCTTACATTTCACTTGAACTAATCAGTAGCAGCATTTGGTATAGTGTTTATATGGTCCCCTTCTTGTGCGCGGCTACCTTTCCCCCTTAGTGACGGGCGGCATCTATCCGTTTCCGTTAGGACATCAGTTGAGGGATATCTCGCACTCAATTGAGATTCCCGGCGGTTGCTGGTTTCGACAACAATTGTCCACAACTGTTTCGATCTTTCTTCGGAACTCAGAGCTGAACGACCTGGCCTGTCCACTACCTGCCTTCCGACCGGGGAGTTTGCTCACAGTAGTGCATGCTTGAAAGAAGCCCGGGACCACCAAGAGGAACAGGGAGAAGGGGAAAGTACAATATGGGAGGGCTGAGCTTGTCTGCTGCACGTATCCGTAACTGATACTGCTTCCGTCCAGCCGACGCTATTCTCGGTGGTCGCAGTTGGTCTTTAGTTTCTCGACACGCTTACAGCGTTCCTAGCCTTATATCTCAGCGACGGCCACCAGAAACACTTGCGATATGTCTAGGTCCAGAACTCTGACACCATCCAGAGACAATAGAGCGTGGTGAGGTTATATTGGTATACCAGGCACGTGTCTCTTTGTCAAACTCGGATGCTAAACCACCTCTTCGGTACGGCCACTGTATTCAACTCGAGCGCAGGTCCATAGTTGACTTGCAAGTGAGCCTAACCTTTTAGTGTAATTGACCGGCAGGACCGGGTTTCTATCAGCAAATAAAAGAATAGTGACGTATTTTCACTTATGGTAGTATTAACAACCTAGATTATTTTGGATAACGCGTCTATATTGCCATTTGTTTTAGGCATTACCTGCCAAGACAGGGTTGTAGCCTTATAGGCATTGAGAACACCGTTTGATTGCATACTGCAGCTATATCTCATCAAGCTAGGTATTATTTACCTGTCGATCTTGGCGATAGTGAAACATTGGAGCTTTATTTTCTATCTACTTCTACATACAGTTCCGCTGATATCGGAGCTGACGAGCCTCGCTGCTGCAGTCTCGCATGATCCGCTCCCCACACGAGGCTGTGCTGCTGTACCTGCCCAGGTCGATCCAACTTGATCGTTTCACTTCTTGTTAGAGTCAAATTAGCCAAGACTGGCAGGGCTAAGCTTATCTCTTGCGGAGGTGCATATGAGCTGCGCTTACCCGAATTGATCCTGCGGTCCAGCGGACGCAAGGGTCAGGGGTTGGGTTCATGTATGCAGTTTGGGCTACAAGTCTGCAAGGAGACTGAGACAACGTTACCTTTCGTGAACCAGGCCTAGAGATTTATACCGTCCGTCTTTTCTGGAGCTTTAGGCTCGAAAAGTTCAGTACGGACTATTCTTCCGCCTGCGGTCAGGCTACCTGAAGTTTGCTGATGACAGAAAGAAAAAGAGCGTTCCAAGATTCATTTGGTTGAACCTAAAATAAGAGGCCTCGAACACATTGACAATGGTTGTACAGTACGTATAACAGGTATATTTAGAATATCTACAGCATTTTGCGTGACGGCAGACCTTGAACGCGATTGGATCGCAGAGCAGTCGGCCCACTGTAAAGTCGGGCTTTGACGCCTGTTCCAACGTCAACCGAAAATGATCGTGTGACTTACTCTCTTTCTGTTGTTTTTGTTCCCGCTTATTACTGCGTCCTCATGCCCAAACGTTGAAACAGAGCCAGCAACAAGCTGAGCGTCATATCATATCTGTCACTTGAAGCAAAACTTGCCGTTCAGCTCTGGGAGTGGGGCAGATTTCCAGATGTGCTTCTGCCCCGCAAATCCAAAGTTATCTATGCTGAAGGCTGTGAGCGTGTTTTACCTTTATTTACTCCGTTTTACAGTACTTTGATCTACCTATGATACTAGTTCACTGGCTTTTTATTCGTCAAGGAGGGGCCTGGAAAAATCTTGTGGGAAGATTTCTACCCCGGAAGCCTCTGGTCTGGAGATTCTATCACTTTCTCATCATTTGACGTCTATCTGTACCCCTGTCTCTAATTACCCAATGTGCCCGATGCAATGCACTTGAAAAAAACAGGGTGTCTTGCACTCGTCGCATGATGATTTTTTCGCTGAAAGCTCATCGGAGTGCTTCCTCAATGCCGATTCAACGGTTGATTGATCGATCAATGGCCTTCGGACTTCGGTCTTTTTAAAGCCGGTCGAAAATCGGTCCGGCTTTCCTTAGAAAAATTGGACAAAAACAAGCATTGTCTTGCCACAAACAACCTCCGCATGAGAGCAGGAAAAGAAAAAAGGAACTTGCCAGAAATGCTATCTAATTGAAGCAAATGCTTATATATCCTGCTCACGTATCCACAAGGGGAAAAAGATACTGAAAAACCATGCAAGTTTGAGGCTTTTTGCACTTCGGCTTTTAGCGAAGTGCTAGAACTAACTCCGGCTCTCCATGTGGATCCCATCCGATATCACTGCCGAAACGAAATGTGGCTCACGTGGGAGGATCTCAAGGTCAATCCTGAGGCGACGGTCGAGACTCATTCCGGTCTGTTCTGCCCCAGGTCATATTTAAATATCTTGTCGCATGCCCCCCGTGGAGCTTGTGGCGGTGATTTGACACTGTATTGTCGTTGTTGGCATTCCCACGACTTGAAAGCGAATACATTTATTTCATAGTTACTACCGTTCTCCCGTCCTCCCTTTTTTCTAGCTTTCAATCGAATCAATCAACATGTCTTTCCCATACAAGAAAATACTTGTCCTTGGAGCGACGTCTGGTTCGAACCCTTCCGAAGACAACCATGATAATAGGTACAGAATCAAAGGGACTGTTGCTAACAAGTCTATATTCTTGTAGGAATCGGCCTCGCCCTCTCTGAGCGCTTCATCCAGCGCGGCATCTTCGTGATCGCCGTAGGCCGTCGCAAGGAGAATCTGGACGCGTTCGTGCAGGCACACGGGCCAGAG
The DNA here is from genome assembly GCF_041956765.1 of Thermoascus crustaceus. Classification (NCBI taxonomy): domain Eukaryota; kingdom Fungi; phylum Ascomycota; class Eurotiomycetes; order Eurotiales; family Thermoascaceae; genus Thermoascus; species Thermoascus crustaceus. The sequence continues at coordinate 491,965 of NW_027192527.1, read as the reverse complement.
AAGGCCTCTGCGATCCAGTTCGATATCAGTAAGATGGATGCGATCCCAGGTTTCGTTCAGGAGTGAGTACCGCAGCTATACCTATCGGGCGCGAAAAGAGAAGAGATGAAAAATGAATATAAGCAATACATATGTTTGAGATAGCAGATGATCTGATTTGTGTTGTTTCCAGCGTGATTAAGTCCCATCCCGACCTGGACTGCGTCTTCCTCAACTCGGGGATGCAGCGTGGAGCGAACTTCAACAAGCCGGAGACTCTGGATATTTCCTTGCTGGTGGAGGAGATGACGGTATATATTTGATGTCAGAACTGAAATTTCGGAGGAGCAAAAACCGCTGACATACACGCCTGATGATGATAGACCAACTACCTCTCCTACCTCTCATTGGCGAAGGAATTCCTGCCTTTCCTGATGGAGAAGAAGACGCAGACCGCATTGATCTGGTGAGATTCAGAAAAAGCACCACAACACGGATATGAATATTCATCAGACTGACAAGTAACAGCACGAGCTCCGCTCTCTCTATGGTTCCACTCCTCCGATGCCCGAACTACTGTGCCTCCAAGGCGGCCCTGCACCACTGGCTGCTCGTTCTCCGCGAGCAGCTCAAGGAGACGAACGTTAAGGTCATCGAAATCTTCCCGCCTGCTGTGCAGAGTAAGATGAATCCTCCCACCCGTCTCCCTGTCCCCTCATTTCGATGAATAGAACTCTTTATCGTCCGTCCTCTACATTGTCCGTTAACCGAATCTTCTCTTTTTCCAGCCGAACTCCACGACGCAAAGCACCAGCCTGACATCGTCGACGGCGGCAAGATTGGCATCCCGCTGGAGGATTTCACAAATGAGGTGCATCATAACTTCCATTCCTCGCGATTCAATACCTTTCACCTTTTGCGTTTCTAACATAGGTATGTACACGCAGGCACTCGACGGCCTCCTCAAGGGACTGGACCAGATCCCTGTCGGTCTGGCCAAAGGCTGGCTGGACAGCTTCGAGCAGGAGCGCCAGGAGGCGTTCGCGCGCATGACTGAGGCCATCAGGGCCGGTGCGGGGTCTAAATAGGTAGATAAATAGATACCTGATACCTACCTATCGAAGGTAGGGTGACGGATACTGCACATACGTATATATATGGTATTTGGGGTGGGCTTCATGTGAATAAGGGAGGGAAAGAAAGAAGCTACAGCCATGTACGATAGACTCTGGACTCGGGAAATACTGTCTGATAGATCGAATATACTATAGGTTAAGCTAGGCATATACATATACCCTTTATCTACGTCTTGTGATGACCAGGCTATTGAATACCTGTTATATACGTCTATATAAGTAAAATTCGGCACTCAGCATGGTCTGGTTATCAATGTGCTGGTTTTATTTTAAGCGTCTGTAAAGCGATTCATCCATCCTGTCCTTCCTCGGGTTGGGGCAGCCATACATCTGTATTATTCAATATAGAAAATCACACAGCCCCCTAAAGACCGGTGAGCCGAATGGAAGGGTGTGTAGTGGAAAAAAATAATTAATAAATAACTGAAAATAATTCCTCCGTGAGAATTTGAAAGTCCTGCTTCGTCTGATAACAACATATGCAGGAATATTTGCCATAATGAACGTTTTTCCGGCGTGGCGATAAAAGAGATCGCAAGCTAGAAAGTCAAACTTTTAGTTCTACAACTTCAACAAAAAATAGATGTGGTTGTTCAATGAAGATGGTAGGATTAGTGGAGATTTTTAAGATCATGACATCAGTCAGGTAATCCACTCCGTACGGCGCAGCGAACCACCATCACACTCAAAAAGGGTGTTTTCTTTCCCAGCTTAACGCACAAAAAGAAAATCCACCAGACAGATAGTATGGATTGCCCAGGACAAATATAAAGCGAGCAAAATGCAGCACCCGATGCATCTGGAATAAATATATCCGGCTTCCATTATTATTTTGTCACACCTATCCATGAAAACGTCAGGACTTTTTATTCCTTTCACATCCGCTTAAATAGATTACCATTACCTTTAACTCCGTATTGTCTACAAGCAGCCTGTATTATTTTACGACCTGCACGAAACCGAATTCCAAAAACTACGTCTGTCTTGCCAGATATGAAAAATAACATACCGCTTTTCCTAAACAAGGCCGGCTGGCCCAATGGTAAGGCGCTTGACTACGGATCAAGAGATTGCAGGTTCGAGTCCTGCGTCGGTCAATAGCGGGCCCTTTGGCGGGTCCCTTTTTGCATTTTGCATTTTAATATGCAATAAGATATCTGCTTGGAAAGGAACGCTATACAATAACTCCGGGTTCTTTTTTTCTTTACTATTCCTTTTCTCGATTTGTTTTTTTCTTTTGACTGCGAGAAAATGTGATTATATCCACGTTGCACTTCTGTGACGGCGCGGCAGACACCTAGGCGGTAAGGTAGGCGGTGTTGAGCATTTCTTTTTCTCTGGGATACTGCCGGTCCTACTTTCCTATATATATCATGTTACACGAAGCCCTGCGAATTCTTTCCTTTTCCCCTCATGCTTTCGATTCTGTATGACAAGCTACCATAGTTTTAGCTAATAATACTATGACTTAGCGCCGTCACAACTCCTACAATGTCTTTTATTCATGTAGAACAGGGTGGAAAAAAAGTTGGAAATCCTCAGAGATCCAAGATCGTTACACTGACTACAACGCCAGCAGGCAGTGGGTGATTGTTATGATAGGATGTACGTGTATATATGTATCTCTTCCATGTTTCTGGTCTTAAGATACTACATGCATGAACCCTAGTCAATGTCACGCCCGCTTTGCATCCACGAGACACTGGTTCAAGCTAGAGAGATTTGTCTAGCAGCCAACCGATCAATAACCAAGGATAGTCATGGTGCTTGATATGAAATGAAAGATAATCGTCACTTCGAGGGCCATCCAACTATATAGTAGAAGTTGTAAAATATAGACAGATTAATACAGTAGAACTATACTATTTACCTAACTATCTATTTAACTTAATTCTATTAGTCAGTCTATACTATGCTATTACAGCTAGTCTGTCTTTCAATTCTCAGTAGAAATCTAAACTCTGCAGTTCAGGCATTAAATCTCGGGAAGAACCTTCACATATGCCATGAATTCCAATTACTGCACTCCCCATTATCGTAAGCTGCTTGTAACCGATGGCTATAATATAATATGATGCCTTCGACAGGCAGTTAGGCTCCTGTCGATGGTTTGACTTGATACCTCAGTACTCCTTGAGCGACTGCGCAACATCGCTGTTTGAAAACCTGCGCCTTCATGTGAATTTAAGCCGATTTCACCATTTCTTTTTGCATAAAAATATCATAGTTGCATACAGGATGTTCATGACAAACATCACCAGTGGTTATTGATATTTCTTTACCGAAGAAGCCGCTAACTTTCATACACACTGGTACCCCGTGCCAAAGCCAAGGACAGACAGAATAAGCCTGATGATACTCAACGCTGTAGAGCAATTTTTATGGAATCAGAATAGTACCTTTGCGAGAAAAGAGGCAGGTAGCCACGATCTGGAACAAGGAAGGCGAATTACAAGCCGACACGAAGCGGAGCGTGAGAGGGGAACTAGCTCATAAAATAAGGTATGTTCCACCCCCCAAAGAAATATGTTCAAGAATCCCATACTCCTGGTTCAAATCACGTCATGCATTATAGTGGAGACCTCATACCAAGCCCACTCCCCGAGCCACACAAAAGCAGGAGAGAAGAATTCCTTCTTCCTGAACATCCAGGTTGTCAATTCTACCAGGAGAAGCGCAGATACCGTGTACTACTGATAGGAGTGTTCTTTCCCAATTAATTAGCAATGGGGATTACCTGTGACAAGTTCCTTCCCTAATCAGGCAGAGAGAGAGCCTGAGCCGACGAGTATAACCCCCCCCCCCCTCTCATTTTCTCTATTTTCCTCCATCTCCGAAGTGTTTGTCTTCTGTAATCGCTTCAATACGTAAAGCATTTTGTTTGAACAACTGTTCAATTCAGGTGAACACTGTCTATGGGACGATTCGTGATGCTCACCCCACTTACCTCGGGTTGAGTGCAGGAGGCGTCCGAATATCTCCACGGACATCTCCAGTGCCTCTAAAATTGCTCTAGTAGTAGGGCTCCGTGTGCTCTTAATTCTTCTTAGTGCCTAGGTCACCAGATAGGTACTGTTAGGCGAGTATCAGGCCACAGCACAAGTGCCCAGTCCAGTCTCATCCAGCTCCAATGGCATTTCCAGAGGTAACTATTATCCGATGTGCGACAGAGCCAAGGAGAATGCGAGTCGAAATGAACAGGACGGATCATTCTCTGCAGCAGCAGGCTTGGTGATGGCCCTTCTTCGCCCCTTTCAATTCGACTTTTTATTCCATTCGAGAGCCAAGCTCATATCCTGGAACCTTTCTCTCTTCCCTTCAAGGGCGTTCAACTAGTGATAATTAACTAGGTACCTAAGCACCTAGGTACCCAGGGTAGTAAACAGCCAAGACGCCTAGCCTCTAGGAATTTAACGTCGAGATTTTCGAAAGTACAGCCACAGATATGGGCACGAGGTCAAATTGGACGCTGGAAGGGGGGAGAGGAGGAAAGGTTGGTTGGGCCTTGGCTGTCGTTTATCTCGAGGGATCCATTAGACCCTGACCATTCATCAGCATTCCGGAGCTGCTCCATAGGGGTTAGATACACGGCACAAAATGTGCGTCGTCCAGTAGCTTACCTTAGGTAGGTGCGCAAGTGACATTCCAGGGGGAACAGAGCAACAAAAAAAACCTGGTTTATACTAATAACTGTAGCGAAGAAGGTAGCATAGGCGCTTGTAACCCCAGGAATTAAACACATGAAGGAGCCACTACTACAAATATGATCTGTACAGGAGAACAAATAAAACAGTTTATTTGTTTAGAATTTGTGTGGGGATGCGATCGTGGGATCGACAACCGTCGATATGCAGCTCCGTGCCTATATGAGCTTATCGTCTATCCACAATAACTAATGCACGATAGCCCTACCGTGTGGCTCAGCAGCGCAAATCTTGTCACCAGCACGCGTACATAACGTGCTACATAAATGGCATTGGATAAAAAAAAACCGAGACTCATCGGTTGACATGTGTGCTTGTGGCTTTAGGCATCACCATCTTGCCCTGGCAGTCTCAATTGTCTTTTTCCTATGGATCTCAACGGGTGCGCGCGAAACGCGACAATCTCGTCGGGCATCCGGTCTATCGCTGCCAGATGGCGGGGCCTGGCATTACGGGGACTGGAGGCTGGGGCATGCATGCATGCTTCGGCCAGGTCGGGCGGAAGTTGGAACAATCCAACAGCGAATTGAACAACGCGGACCTGACGCGCAGCCCGACGCGATTCATCCTCTGCCCTTCATTTTTTAAGAGGGTTTTGCTACTATTTTCGTCCCGTCGGTATTGCGCTGTCATTTCTGGATAGGTTTGAGTGGCAGACTTACGCGGAATATGGAGTTTGACATGGTAAGTTGGCAAATACACGCATGGTCCCTACATGTCTGGTGTAGGTGGGGAGAAAAGATAGCAAGCAAGGGATGGCAACGCTGCTGATATCTGCTATCATGGTATATTAGTTGAACACACCGGCCCGTGCTGCATGGTTTTTGTCTGCTAGACACTAATATAGATCTTTTGTCAGTCGGTTGGTCCCGTTAACATCTCGGGCTTTTCCAATACATTTGCGGCACACGGGATGCCGCCAACAGCACATACAATAAGCGCTTTTACCTACACTGCGTCGAGGTGTTGCAGCTAGAGCATTGTTTTACGCAAGATCCAAGCTTCCCTGTTATCCTGATACATCTCGTGGTCTTATTGTGTTGGTGATCCAAGATCAGTACAACTCACCTCAACCGATATTTGCATTCGCATCCGCAAAGAAGCCCTCTAGACTTGTCAAGCCATAACCTTTGGATTTGGAGTTTTCGAGGACGGGAGTGAGGTGCGTTTAGGCTAAGTGCACAATATGCATGCCCTTTGGGGTATCGCGCCGACAGTGTGCGCCTTTGTCGCCTTCATTCTTAGCATATTATGCCTTTTTGCCGGCTCCCAGAAGAACTTAATCGAGGGAGCTGACATTCTGACGGTATGCTAGCCCACTTTTTAGACCGATCAACCAGGAAGCAAGCTGACAGAAAACTGATTTTCCCAGCTCAACACCTCGATGCTCGGCCGCATGCAGGAATTCGACACTAGTGTTGAGGTCGCCATCAGCAACATCGCCAGTGATGGTATTCGCGACTTCTACTCTGTACACGTCATGGCATATTGCGAAGGATATTTTGAACCAAGCGCAGCAATCAGTCTGCAAAACCCCATTCCCAAGCGAAATGTCACAGGCTGCTCGAACCGCACTGCGCTTTTCAACTTCCACCCGTCTGAAGCGCTCTCACGCGACCTCAAACCGGGCGCCAACCTGTCCGACCTCAACTGGCCTAACGCGATCGATGATGACTTCAAGGTCTTGGATGTCACAAACAAGACGATGGCTGTTCTTTATATCATCGGAACAGCAGCGACTGGCGTCGCAGTTCTTGCGGGAGGGTGGCTGATATTCTCGGGAGGACGACTGGAAGCGATTGCAGAGGTCGTGTTCACAATCGTATGTTTTTCGTCTCCTTCCACTTCTGGCAGATTTTTTTGCTCTTGAGGTCATCGCGACTAAGTGTCTTCGCGTCCACAGATCGGGTTTATTGCACTTGGCATTTCGTCTGCGATCGCAACAGTTGTGGCTTTCAAGTTTGTTGACCTTGTCAACAGACATGGCAAAGATATTGGTGTGTCGGCCACGCGTGGGTCGCAATTCCTAGGCATGACGTGGGCAGCCGTTGCTCTGTTATCGATCGGCACCATCGCCAGTGTTATCATGGTTATCTCTGGTGGATCAAGTCCACCACCTCCACCGCCTCCGGAAGAGCCAGTCAAGGAACAGGAAACTGAAGGATGAAAATCAGTGGGTATCGAATGAACGTCATGCTGAGGCTCAGCGATAACGAGGATTGCATGTGCGAATGTCCAGGAGAAGAGAACTCAACGTTTAATTGGACCCTTGCGAGAAAGACATAAGGAAAAGGCACGAGACACATGAAGATGGATGAAAGAAACAAGAATTGACGATGTTCCGGTGACGATGATGCGATCAGATGACTCAAGTTAACCAGGGTTGTTTGCTTATATAATCGGATAACGGCTCGTGGAGCGGAACGTCATGATCGACAGGATCCAGATACCCAATTCTGACAGCGACCCTCTTTTCGTCTTCTTTCGAAAAGGTTCTTCGTCCCACTGGTTGCATGGCGACTTGATCCATCAAGGCTGGTCCACGCTGTGATATTATTGCAACTTTCGACAGTTAGTTCAGAGGAAAACAATGCCATTCAAGTTCTTGAGGACAAGAGTCAGGATCCACTGATGTTGAGAGTGCACTTTTCAAGTAACTCCGCTTTGAGGCCCCTGATATCATCTGTTTCTTGGTACCCGTGCGTTAATCAACTTCCAATTGGTTGAGGAACGCCACATTGAATCATCAGCTCAGGCACCAGGTACTATGTACCTAGCCGACAGCGGGTCTCAATTCCCACAGCATCTTCACATGCCCTTCCAGTAGTATCCATCGGGTTGCTACAGATGGTTGTCTAGTTGATCCCACTTCCTAATGGTGTCGATTGGGCTAGTTTTTCCAGATTGAACCCTACTACCCGTGGGCTGTGTAACCTAGGTGTCTGATCCTCTTCCATGGTTCATGGTAGGTGCGGTCTGCGTAGGCTCGAAGAAAAGATGCAAAAGACACTGTACCTTCAAGGATGCCCGTAAGAAACGGTGTCATCGGCGCGTGTAGTGGACGGCAAATACGACTTGCGGTAGGACACCATATGCGCCTCGCAGGAGCGCTGGAGGGAACGGTAAGATCAAACCGAAGTCGATGAATCGGAGAAAAGGCTACAGCGACAAGATCGTCCTCATGCATTCCCTCCATTGCACTAGTAGTCTAAGTAGTCTACACAATATCCCTCTCAGAATTTCCCAGAGCCCCCCCCCCCATCCAATATCAGCGATTCATCCAGTCGATTTGGCTGTCACACAGGGGAGCATGGCATCAAGGGGTGAATTTTGCCAGAGTACAGGACGGATGTGGCCCAGATGCATCTGTGGTATGGTGGCGCGAGCCGGATTAGAACATTGTATAGACGTACAGTATGTCCAGAGTACTTTGCTATAGGCCCGCCGACGCACAGGAATTTGGTGGATGTAGCGGTCCGCGCCGGCAAGCCTTCAGGGTTCACGTCCCTTGGCATCATCCAAGCAGAACCCCGGTCGGTTACCGGTGAGGTAAATATCCTGTCACATCGCAGAGCTAGTTCCGAACAAGAACTGGGTTGTAGTCGGATGGTTGGAGCGCAGTCGAATGGAGAATGCACCTAACTGCTTAGAGAAAACCTACAGCTAGCCCCGGAGCCAAGGAGAGAGAGCGCGGACGTTCTGATGTGACCTCTCCTGCCAATGGTCCGCCCATTCTCGCACATTTCCTGATTGCCAGCCGTGCCTCGGGTTCTTCTGGATGCGAAGACATCCTGAATCTCCCGTGTGGGTACAGGTTGGATTGAATGACAGGGCTTCTCGGGGCGGTTTCCGTAAGGCGGGCAGCCCCGCTGGCTAGCACTAGCTGGTATGGCTTCGAGCAGCCCTCGTCTAGACTTGGAGAGGCAAAGCCGGGCGTAGTCAGCATTGGGGGGTAGTTATGTAACTTATGTAACTTAGCCCATACGATCCATGCACGCCATGCACCGGGCGGCGCCAGGCGGCGAGGCAGCATGTGGTGATCTACAGCTGCACCTTCCAGCTCTGTCCGATCCCAGGCGTACAGCGTCGAGCGCAGGCTGTGAAGCAGATGAAAATCCAGTGAAGACACGGCAGGGGCGTCCGGTGGCCCTCCCGGTGAAGCAGGCGCGCTCCTGCCCGGGTGACGGTTCTGGCGGTTCCTTACTCCCAGGGCAACGACTGGCTGGGCCACCACCCGACGATGATGTCGTCGTTCCTGCCTCGACGCGCTCATTAAATCATTGCTGTCCCCGCTGCCCCTCCGGACCTCTGCGCTCCAGATGGACTCTCGTCTCTCGGTTTCTTTCAGTTTCTGCTTCATAAAAGCCGTCTGGTCCTCTGGGTTAAAGAAGTACGTCTGCCCTCTCATCTGGCCTGGTACCATCCTCCAGACCTCTTTTTCTTGTTCTCTTCGGCTCACTTGCCTTACTGTCTTCTGACACTTACCACCTACTACCGCCTTGCTGCCGCTAACGCGCGCTACCCCACACGCCTCCATCAGATAGATCTCGATCAACCGCCACCATGGCAAAGAAAGCAGTTCACTTTGGCGGCGGCAACATTGGCCGTGGCTTCGTGGCTGAGTTCCTCCATGAGTCTGGCTACGAGGTCGTCTTCATCGATGTGATGGATAACATCATCGACGCACTCAAGAACACTCCATCTTACCAGGTCACCGAGGTCAGCGAGTCTGGAGAGACCACCAAGACCATCCACAACTACCGCGCCATCAACTCCAAGAAAAACGAGGGCGATGTTGTCAACGAGATTGCAACCGCAGAGGTTGTCACTTGCGCCGTCGGGCCCAACGTCCTCAAGTTCATTGCACCTGTGATTGCAAAGGGCATTGATGCACGCAAAGAGCCTAGGCCAGTTGCTGTCATTGCCTGTGAAAATGCTATTGGTGCAACCGACACCCTGCATGGCTTCATCAAGGACAACACCGACCCTGAGCGTGTCAAGTCTCTGTACTCTCGTGCACGCTTCGCCAATTCAGCCATTGACCGCATCGTCCCGAACCAGCCTCCAGATGCTGGCCTCAACGTTAAGATCGAGAAGTTCTACGAATGGGTTGTCGAGAAGACCCCCTTCAGCGACTACGGCCACCCTGACATCCCAGCCATCCACTGGGTTGACAACCTGGAGCCGTACATCGAGCGGAAGCTCTTTACCGTCAACACGGGACATGCTACTGCTGCCTACTACGGCTACAACGCTGGCAAGAAGACTATCTACGAGTCCTTGAGCGACGAGAAGATCCGTGGCTGTATCCGCAGCGTGCTGGATGAGACCGCTACTTTGATCGTCAAGAAGCATGGCATCTCCCCAGAAGAACAGAGGAACTATGTCGACACTATCATCAAGCGTATCTCGAATCCGTACCTCGAGGATGTTGTCGACCGTGTTGGTCGTGCACCACTGCGCAAACTCTCCCGCAAGGAACGCTTCATCGGCCCCGCCTCTCAGCTCGCCGAACGGGGCGAGAAGGTCGATGCCCTCCTGGGCTCTGTCGAAATGGCCCTGCGTTTCCAGAACGTGCCTGGCGACGATGAGAGCGTTGAGCTCGCCAAGATCATGAAGGAGCTGTCGGCAGAAGATGCAACGAGCAGGCTCACCGGTCTCGAAAAGGATCATCCTCTCTATCCGCGTGTGGTGCAGGTCGTTGCGAAGGTGCAGGGTGAGACCAAGTAAGACGATGATCCGTTACTCGGTTCATTTGTAATGTTCCTATCATCTTTCCGGGTCGTCAGACTTGGTCCTCGCCATTCATTCGTGATACAAGGACCGAATCATAGTCGACCCAGGATATGAGCGAACGGCGCTAAATGGGGCTATGTTCAGCCACTGTGGAACCGGACTTGCACGGAATGGGTTAGCGAAATCTGGAAGGCGCGAAGGTTCAGGGATCGGATATTCTTTATCGGGCATGGTTATGAAATGTTACGGGCACAGAGCAACCCACTACTAGGTAGCTCATTACGGATAATGCTGAAGACAGAAATACCAATAATAATAAATCCCTTCTCTACCGGTGCTGTGTTTTCCGAGTCTCATGCCGTAGTTGTCCTGCTGATCTGGGTCCCCGATCCAAGTCGGATATGCTAAGATAGTCACCGCTGAGCAAGAGTTCGCTGATTCGTAGCTCAGATCTACTTATGTAGTATGTCGAGGACGCCGCTTCAAGTTCACCTCAGTCTGTCCCCTCTTCGTAAACGACCGGAGATACTCCGATCTGACCCTGCCAGTTCCTGTGACGGAGCGGGGGATGTATGGATCGTCGCAGTAGGCAATTATGTCTTGAGGGGTGTTGGACCGTTGGATCCTCTGGTGAGAATTGCTGCATACGGTATTCCGTGCTCTGCTCCATACAACCCTGGAGTACATTACTCCGGATGGCAGATGCCATGTGGGTGCAGGGCAGCCAATCTTCGCGGAATAATGAGCCACTTAGCGGGCGCCAGTGCCCTCTATGGGACCGGTCACAGCGCCGGCTCGGCTAAAACAGAGAGACCATGGCTGACTCCGCTCTGTTCTTGTCGGGACTTCAGGTGCATCTCATTATCTGGCGTGCTTTGCTTCACAAGACTGCACTGCATCTGTCGTTCCGCTTCACTTCAAAAGATGGACAAAGGTGGAAGCCCAATCTGTTTGATGGAGCATGAGATGTCCCTTGGCTGGGACTCATTCCCAGCAAAGAATGCGAGTGCCATCTCTCCAGTGGCTATGTTGACAAGCCAAGATTTAAGGACGTATGAATACCAAGAGGCCCTGTCAAATCCTATGGTCGGGTGTCAGCGGGCTTTGCATCCTCTAGCTTGCGCTGGGCGTCAAAAACTTATGACCATTCCCTTAACGGTTGGGGTCCGGAGAGCCTGTCTGCTTTCCCCAGCGGCGGCATACTCCGGAATTTGGCGCATCTGACGAATGATGCGTGCGGGGATGCCACAAGCCAAGGCCGACCTTCCCAGTTGTCATCATGCCACCACCGTTGTGTCTCTCACTGACTAACTTCGATGCGAAGCAGACCCTGGTCAGGACTCGGAGTCCAAGCCGCTTTCTTTCCTGAGCTGTGGCTTCTTGGCTGTGGCTTGTCCGAAGCAGGTCATAGATTAAGGAGTCTGGTCTGTTGATGCGAGTCGGGCGTATGTCCTATGGGGTGTTGCGCCCGCATAGCATCATGATGATCAACGTCGGTCTGACAGCTCCCAAGCTCATCTGGGGACGTCAGCGCTGCTTTCAAATCCACAGGACCTTTTATGAAATTGATATCCCCGGGGTTATGTCTGCCTCAAGGGAGAAAAAGAAAGACATAATTACCTACCCGTGCACTTGATATACTCTTGAGAGCTGCATGCTCGCAATCATCGTCCAAGCGACGGTTGTACAGCGGACGAAGGTTATCTCGGTAGGCGGACGCTGAGATAACACCGTGTTGTCGTGTACCTTGACTTGAACTTCGGATGCATTGAAAAACCCGGAAAACTAGAGCATTTCTCTTATATCTTCTGTGAAATCATTTATCAGATCTCTAGAATCATTGTCTTCTGTTTTTAATTAATCTCCTGCGTTCCCGCTCCGCAGCGTAGACTGCGACGGGCGTGGTGGGTTCCGCTTCCGGGATCGCGCGCGCTTGATAGCGGCTGATATCATTTGCATACCTGAGATCGGAAACCCTCTCAGCCTTGAAGTACTTCATCGTCTGACGCTACGACCATATATCAAAGAATCACTTCTCAATTGACTTTTTTCTTTCTCGGGATTCTTGCACAATGTCGTCTCAAGCCCCAAGAAGCCTGCTTACACCTTACTCGGAACCTCTTCCCCCGTATACTCCTCGCCAGGCATCTTCTTCTATAGCTGACCCGGAGACGTCGTCAATCCTAAGCAGTGCGCCCTCGTACCATTCGGCCGCTCCTTCGTATCACTCGACTGTTCCGCCCCAAGAAACGAGCTTTGGAACTGGATCTGTAGACGGCCAGTCGAGCGGAATCGTTGCATCGTCTACCGCTCGTCCAGGACTTGTCTCCCAGCGCTCTGCATCCCAGCATCTAGATGGACCGCGCAGTAACCATACCAGACACGCATCCGTCAGCAATCCCAACGCATTATACAACATCTCCGAATGGGTGCCTGCAACGGGCGGTATCCAGGCCCGCCATTACCAAAATGTTGCCAGGAGACGGGCGAAGGAGGCGTCCATGGGCCTGAACCTTGCGCGGTCAGTATCCCCACTCCTTGATGCCTCGATCTTTGAGACAGGCCCTGGAATTGGCGCTCCTTCATCGCGGCATCCGTTGGATGCAAGTGACAACACCAACTGCTACGCTCCTCCTGTAGGTAGTGGAAATTGGACGGACGCTTATCCCCACAGTGGCTTGAAAGCTCATCCGCCAGGTGGTGCTATCCACGGAGAGTCGACAGGCATACATGGTCAGGACGGTCCCCCATTGTCTCCGTATGAGGACCCCGATCTGGTGGGGGAGGCAGCCGCAGCCAGGTTTCGTTCACAGCGACTCTATAGGACCTTTCAACAGCAGGAAAATCAACAGCTCCGTTCCGAGTTTACTTCACGTCATCTTGGCCGGCCAGGACGTTTTACTCCTCTAGTCCCTCCAGCGAGGCAGGAAACCGGCTCCGCATCACCTTCGTTGTCATCCTCTGCACGAACCTCTTCTCAATCGATCACCCCCGTCTCTGGCTCTAGCCATCCAGGATCCCGGGACGAAACCATCCAGCCCGCGCTCCATCGCCCAGCAACTACCTCCGCAATGGACGAAGCCCTGCAGCAGGAATCCCAGTCCTGGGACTTCATGCTCTCTCAGATGAAAGACTGGCAGGAGCGCCAACAAAGTTGGAGTAAGTTCAAGGAAGAGATGGACAGCCGGATGACGGGCGGCATGCTCAATCGCGTCCGGCTGGGTATCAGCATTCGCAAGTCCTCCACGTCGGAATCGGGCGCGAATGTTAGCGGTATTACTAGTGGGAATACTAGCGACGGTGGATCAGGATCAGGCCGCAAGCCGAAGGAGAAGAAGAACAAGGACGAGTGCGATGAGAGCAAGTCGTCTAAATGGAAGCGCAAGTTTAGCTTTTCTATGAGTGGGAACTGATGCTGATGTAGGTTTCTGCTCTCTTCTAGGCGGCTTCTTATGTGGTCTTCCTTTGCTTCTTTCCTCCTCCCTTTTCTCTATTGGTTCTCCATGGTCTAGGCGTATGGATATGGTCTTTCATCTCATGATCGAGATGGTTGATTTGGTTTGATGGCGCTGTGGGTTATGCAAGTTAAGTGGCGTTCTATGTTTTATCGTTTTTCTTCACAGGTACATGGCGCATGGGCATGGTTTCTTGTCTCTCATACCCAGGTTGATTCGTTGATTCTGTTCGATGGCTTAGGCTACGGGTTATGCAAGCATGGCATGGATTATGGATTATGGATCTGTATCTACAGGGGCTTTAATAACATGTCTTTCATTGTTACATCTTCTTCAGTTGTGATATTGTATGGGGCAGAACATTCTGCTCCTGTCCTGTGTTGCATGCAAAAACAAAAATGCATGCATCCTTTATTACCACGGGCCGGTGAGGCGAGGTGGGTGATAGTGATTGGCAGTAGTCCCTTCATTCGAGTTGCAGGGCCCTCGTACATATCGTCGATTACAACAGCAAAAATGAGAATGCTAGGCCTGTGATAGTGATAGCGATCTCTTTCACTTGCGCCGCCTAGGCATCTGATATCTACCTAAGATAAGTGCCTGAGATCACTTTAGTGCTCAGTTTCCAAACAGCGAAAAGAAATTTCTGATCTTATTAGCCATGACATGAAATGGATATCCAAGTAGGCATGTAGAAGGGAGCTTAACATGATTGTGATCAAGTTGACGGATGCCTGTCTGTATACGTAGGTACTCGTACCTTTTGCATCTCTTTATGCCAGTTTCCCTTCTCTTTTCCCTTCTCTTTTCCCTTCTCTTTTCCCTTCTCTTTTCCCTTCTCTGTTCCCTTCTCTGTTCCCTTCTCTGTTCCCTTCTCTGTTCCCTTTTTCTTTTCTTCTGCTTCTTCCAACCCTACAACTTAGTATCCACCCACCTCGGATTCCTCTTCTCCACAAACGCCCGGACCCCCTCCTTCATATTCTCCCCCGCATACAGCCTCCCTTCCCACGCGTCGATGAGCAACCGACTCCCGTCCTCCGCTCCCAGCCCTTCCCACCCCATCTTCACCCCCTCCCGACTCACGATCACCGCGTCGGGACTGTTCCCCGCGATCATCTCCGCCACTTCAACCGCCCTCTTCACGACGGCATCGGGTTCGCCGTCAACGACCTCGTTGACAAGCCCCCACTTCTCCGCCTCCAGGGGGCTCACCGTCCGTCCCGTCAGCGCCATCTCCATCGCACGCTGCTTCCCCACGGTGCGGACGAGCCGGGGCAGCCCGCCCGCGATGGCGACCACGCCCCGCTTCACTTCGGGCAGGGCGAAGTAAGAGTGGCGGGCGGAGGCGAGGACGAGGTCTGTGTTGATGATCAGCTCGGTGCCGCCGCCCAGGCAGGGCCCGTTGACGGCGGCGATGATGGGCTTTTTGCCCGTGCGCCGGGAGATGCCTGCGAAGCCGGAGGGCGGGGTGTCGAGTCTCTTTGTTTGGTTGGTGGTGTTGTTGGTGTTCCATTCTGGTGGAGACAGTGTTAATGACTATATTACATCCCGTATGTGGGAATACATATAACGTACCCTTCAAATCCTGCCCCGCGCAAAACGCCCTCCCTTTCCCCGTTATCACGGCCACGCGCAGCGACGGCTCCGCGTCGAACCACTCCCATAACGCGTGCAGCTCCACGTGGCCCGCATTGTTGATGCAGTTGAGTGACGCAGGGCGGTTCAGCGTGACGAGGAGGATGTGTGGGGAAGGGAAGGAAATGAGGGCGTAGGTTTGGTGCGGGGGAGGGGTGGTGAACTTGGTGGGTTGGGACATTGTTTTGGGGTGTTTGTGTCTGGTCTTGGTAGGTGAGGTATGTATAGCAGTAGGATGGAGAGGATGCGGTAGGTTGATAGGTAAAAGGGTTAAGGTCCGGTTTCTGGATCGACTCCGGCGAAGATGGATTGGATAGGCGTGAGTATAGAGTACCTAGTGTGATACTCCTGCGTTATGCTGCACCTGGATTACTTCGTGTAGGTAGCAGACGAATCAATTGATCGAGCGATCAATCGACCGGGATAGCCAAAAATGACAAGCAAGCAAGCAAGCAGTTACCGATCTAGGTTCATACGGTCGTGCTTATCAAATAACGGAAGCTAGCCAGCTAGCTCGGTCGACGAACACCCGGGGGTTGAGAATTGGACGAAGTAGAAAAAGGACAAGGAGAACGAGAAAGGATAGAAATTACGAACAGATTCCGCCGTATCTTAATTGTCCTCAATTCGGCCCTGATAAGGCAGAGTTGTGGTGATATATGTACTGTGGAGTAGTCTACGCGGGGAAGCTAGGTAGGTGCTGAGCCGAGGCCCGATGGCGGCAAGCTGGCCTATTCTATCCATGGATGTACTTATTTTAAAGCTATCGCTTAGACGGAGCAGTATTAACACGAATGCACATTGGCACTATCGCGCAAAGGATCTGACGAGAAAACCCATCGATAGAATTGGATATTTCGTGAAATTTATAATAAATGCAAGTTTACGGTTATCGGGTGTATTCTTTGCTCTACTGCTATGACTGGAATGGAGAAAGCTTCAACAGAAACTAAATTGGTCTCACTGAAATCGGTCAGTATAAACAGAATAGGTTCACCCCCTTTCCAATGCTACTCCTAATATAAATAATTCCCCATGCCTTCCAATGCCTCTGTGCCATGAACGCCGCTGAGAATTCAACATGATATACGATCGAGAATGAATACAGTTAATAGATAAGAATAGATAAGAGAAAGCGCACGCGATGTTCCAGGACAAGGAACAGAATGACGAAGGCGAAATACTCTTGCTAACGGACAGAAGACTACGCCTTCGAGATCCACCCACTGTGGACCATGAAGTCGTATATCCGACTGGTCTTGGAAACATCGATCTGCAACACATTAGCAGACATCCAGAAACATTGGGCAGACGGCTTGTCTTACCTTGCAGATGGCTCGCGCATCCTTCTTCTTCAAGCTGCCACCCTGTTTCATGGCTTCCTTCAGCAGAGTCTCCTTGATGACCAGGTACGGCTTCGGCTGGATGTGCAGCGCGTTGCACAGCTCTACCTCCTCCTTCGTCAACAGGTGCAGGTCCGGCGCGCCCTCACTCTCGAGCTTCCACGGGACCACCCCGTTCAGCGGCTGAACTACATACTTCGACTTGGCCGGCTGCGGCGTGGTGACGCCGTCCCCGTTGCTGGCAAAGGCCCGATCGAAGTCGTTCGGAGGAGGGTTTTGCTCCGCCGGCTTCGAGCGTTGTTGTAGCCGCAGGGGCAGCTCCGGGGTCGTCAATTGGCTGGCCGCGGAGGGCTGGTCGGCCAGCTGCGACTGCTTTGGACGCGCACTGGCGAACCGGTCAAACGAGCCCTGTGGGAGAGCCCTTTGTGCCCTCTGAAGCTTCTCCTGCTCGTACTTCTCGCCGCTCTTGAGATCTCCGATTCCCATCTGCCGCCACTCCTGCAGCTGTGCGATCGCTAGCCGCAGATTGTGCTCGTACTCCAAACCCTTGCAGAACTCTTCAAAGTCTTCATGGTTCATCATCCGGGCAAAGGGCTTCGCTTTGTTCAGCAGATCCCTCTCTTCCTTGGTCCGTTTCTTCTCCTGCGCGGTGTTCTTCCGGTACTCGAGGAGGTTATGCTCGAACAGAATCCGCTTGCGCTCCGTTCGGGCCGTCAGCCGCGAGTTGTAGATGTCCATCACCGTCATCTTCAGCTCCATCTCCGGGTCCATCTCACCGTTGGCGTTGAGGCCATTGCCGGGCTCGAACGACATGTGCTGGACCGCCTCTTCGGCTTCGTTCATGAACTCCGTCTCGAACTCCAGCCGCCCAGGCATGTATCCTTGGACCTCATGGCAGGCCGGCACACTGGCAGTGGGCTTCTGCTTGGGCGTTGTCGGCGGTGCTGCCTTGGCGGCCTCCTTGCGCTCCTCGATGCGTCGTTTCTTCCGCGCCTGGAACTCCTCCTTGGGAATCTGGTCCTGGAGAGTCGTATCGTTGGGGTCTGCCCGCGCCGGCAGAGGGAAATTGGGACTGTTGATGTAAGTCTCGATGTAGTGGTCCCGGACCTCCTCCTTGGTGCGGTAACCGCCGATGTGGTCCGCGATATCCGCCCATGAGCCCAGACCGTAGATCTCCGCGCCCTCCAGCAGCAGGAGCTCTTCGTCCGCGCCCCAGTCCTCCGTGTAGATGGGCACAGAGTTCTGCTCGATCACCTGGTACGGATGGGTACGGGGGTCATGGTTCTTCGAGCTCTCCCCTGCGGCGAAGCAGGGGACGCAAAGGTCGTACTCATGACAGGCACTGTGCGCACACGATATGCGGACCTAAGACGCGGTCAGCAGCGCTCCCCACGGTCTAGACAGGCCAATTGACCTACCGTCGAGGTGACGTCGACAGAGCAGACGTCGCAGTGGTACTTTGTACCCCCTTCGGTGCCGCGCGTGGCGGTCTTCTTTCTTATGACACCCATCGATGGTTCTTCCCTTTCATCCTCCGCCGTATCCAGGTTTATTTCGAAAAACGTAACGTGCCCTCCAGAAGCGGAAGAGGGCGACGGAGAGAGAGGCCTGGAGGAGGAGTCGTAGTCGTCGCCGTAGACGCAGTAGTCGACCTGATACCGCGCAGGAGTTCTCCGCAGACGGGTGGAGATGCGCGGGAGCGAGGGGGGGGGTTGTTTACGAGCGCCAACGAGGGGAAAAGCAAGGTTCGAGGAGGAAGGAGGCGGATTGGACGGAAGAGTGGTGGAGAGAGATGCGCTGCTGGTGGTGATGCTGGCGATGGTGGTCGGGGGGGTCAGACAGGCGGTTTTCCGGGGAGTTTTGCAGCCGGTTGGGGGCGCGAGGGCGCCGGGCGGGCGTGGAGGCGCTGGAGATGCGGGCGGGCGGCGGGCCATGGTTGCGCGCCGCAGTGGCGGTGTCGGTACAGGGCCGTACGGTATGGACGTGCGTGCGCAGTGTGCACAGCGGGCCCTGGCAGCGTACGTGTTCGGTGTCCTGACGGTAACTTACCGCGCGGTGTCGGTGTGGGCGGCCGCCTCAGGCACGGCGGCTCCCCTCTCCCCCGTCCTCAACGCCCAACTGCTCGGCTGCGTCTCCTGCTCCTGATCCCCCCCAGACCTAGCCTCGTTCCTCTTCAGCTCCCTTCGCAACCTGGGTCGTCTCCGTCTCTTTGTCTCGACCCAGCTGTTGCTCTCGTCTTCTCCCGTTCTCTCCTGTCGTCTCTGTGTTCATTCCTGTGCCTCTGATCTCCACGTTTGACCGTTCCGTTCTGTGCGTCGATCGACGACTTGCTTCCTGCTGTGGCTGTGACGATTGGGCGTATCTGTCACCGCTGGCATCGAATTGATACCCCCCTTCCGCGGGTTCAACCGTTCCTGGACTGCGTCTGAGGCTGCTAGATCTCTTCTTCTCGTTGGACAGCCCTGACACCTCTTTCAAGATGTCGTGGAAGCTCACCAAGAGTATGTTTCAGCTGCACCCTCGCCTGTGATATCTCCCCTCGAGGGTCAGTCAGATCTCCATGTTCTGAGAATCGCTCACCTAACTGTCACCATTAGAATTGAAGGAGACGCATCTGGCTCCTCTGGCCCAGTCCTTCGGCCGGTCGTCGTCCACCTCCACGATTAAGGGGGATTCCGCAGAGGAGACTCCTGTGGCCTCTCAAGCTCCGAGTCTCACCTCGAACAACTCGAATGGGATCTGTATGTCTTTGCTTTTTGTCTCAATGGGCTTTTGTCGAGTCCGTGAGGGCAGTGAATGGATTGCTGACTTGGTGACGGTGCAGCTGCATCGGAGGCCCTCGTCTCCCCGCCCGTGGCCCCCGTGAAGCCGGGTATTCTCATCGTCACTCTTCACGAGGGCAAAGGCTTCTCGCTTTCGCCTCATTACCAGCAGATTTTCACCTCACATTTCCAAAACTCGAGTTCGCCGGCCATTCGTCCCAGCTCCTCTTCCTCGCATTCTAGCCATACGACCAACTCCCATGCGCACGCCGGTCGCCCACAGTCGACCAATAGCGGTATCAATGCCGCCCCGACCATCCACGGCCGTTACTCGACTAAATATCTTCCATACGCCCTCCTCGATTTCGACAAGAACCAGGTCTTCGTCGATGCTGTGTCGGGGACTCCCGAGAACCCCCTGTGGGCAGGTGACAACACCTCGTTCAAGTTTGACGTGTCCCGTCAGACCGAGCTGAGCGTCCAGCTGTACCTGCGAAACCCAGCTGCCCGGCCTGGTGCCGGTAGAAGCGAGGATATCTTCCTGGGCGCCGTCAAGGTCAACCCACGCTTCGAGGAGGCGGCTCAGCCGTATGTGGAGGATCCGAAGTTGAGCAAGAAAGACAACCAGAAGGCGGCCGCCGCTCATGCCGAACAGGAGCGCCACATGGGCCAGCTAGGTGCGGAGTGGTTGGATCTCCAGTTCGGTACGGGTTCGATCAAGATCGGTGTTTCGTTCGTCGAGAACAAGCAGCGCAGCATGAAGCTGGAGGATTTCGAACTGCTGAAGGTCGTTGGCAAGGGCAGTTTTGGCAAGGTCATGCAGGTCATGTATGGTGTTTCTCGCGGAATCTATCTTTTTAGTCTGCAAATTGATGCTAACCGTTTCAACAGGAAGAAAGATACTGGCCGGATCTATGCCCTCAAGACGATCCGCAAGGCTCATATCATTTCCCGTTCCGAAGTCGCCCACACGCTGGCGGAGAGGTCCGTGCTTGCACAGATCAACAACCCTTTCATTGTTCCTCTGAAGTTCTCGTTCCAATCTCCTGAGAAGCTCTATCTCGTCCTCGCCTTCGTCAACGGTGGTGAATTGTTCCATCACCTGCAGAAAGAGCAACGTTTTGATATCAACCGTGCCAGATTCTACACTGCTGAACTGCTTTGCGCCTTGGAATGTCTGCACGGTTTCAAGGTCATCTACCGTGACCTCAAACCTGAGAACATTCTGCTCGACTACACTGGCCACATTGCTCTCTGTGACTTTGGTCTCTGCAAGCTGGACATGAAGGATGAAGATCGGACCAACAGTAAGATCCCAGGTCTTAGTTCTCATGAGCTACGCTAACCGAAGATAGCATTCTGCGGTACCCCCGAGTACCTCGCTCCGGAGCTTCTGCTGGGTAATGGCTACACCAAGAGCGTCGACTGGTGGACACTGGGTGTTCTGCTCTATGAGATGCTGACTGGTCTTCCGCCGTTCTATGACGAAAACACCAACGAGATGTACCGCAAGATCTTGCAGGAGCCGCTGACCTTCCCAAGCCATGACATCGTGCCTAACGCGGCGCGTGATCTTCTCACCAAGCTGCTTGATCGTGATCCCCAGCGTCGCCTGGGTGCCAATGGTGCGGCCGATATCAAGGCTCACCACTTCTTCTCCAATATCGACTGGCGCAAGCTGCTTCAGAGGAAGTACGAGCCCAGCTTCCGACCGAATGTGGTATGTATCATCATATAGCAGCTACTTTTTGTTTCATGTCAGCTAATTCGGGTAGGTTGATGCTCGTGATACTGCCAACTTCGACCGCGAGTTCACCTCCGAAGCGCCTATGGACTCCTATGTCGACGGACCCGTGCTCTCCCAGACCATGCAGCAGCAGTTCGAAGGCTGGTCTTACAACCGTCCTGTTGCTGGTCTTGGGGATGCTGGTGGTAGTGTCAAGGACCCGTCCTTCGGCAGCATTCCCGAGTAGGCGACAGCAATCGTCGGCTGATCGAAGAGATCGCGTGCTGGACTTGGTCTCTCTCTGCCGGTGATCTAAGCGGAACCCTCGAAACGAGTTTCCTTTGTACTTTCCATCTTCTTTTTCTTCCTCCATATTCCGCAACACTTTTCCCATATCCATGACTTGATCGTGGCGCGGTGGAGTCTGCAGCATCTTTCCATCTTGGACCTAGATTTTTCGAAACGGCGATGACGACCCCCTTACAGTTCTCTTTCGTGTTCAATACTCAGAACTTCATACAGGCAGGTTCCTTGCATATCCCGTGCTTCTACATCCTCTCTCGTCCAGTCAGGTCTTTGTACTCTGTCACTCTGCAGTTCCCTCCGGCTTGTGTTCTTGCTCTGTCGATGCAAGCTCAGAAAGGAAAAAACGATAACGCAACCTGCAAAGACCAGATACCCCTCACACCGTTCTCTCCAACATACCCCCCAATACGTATCTCCTTTTTTTGGTCACCCAGATTGCCCTCTCTCACTCTGCTTTGTCCAGAAGCGTTGTCTATTTTCCGATCTGCTTGTCCGATCCGATCCAGCCGGGAATCGAAGATGCAAGGTACATGCAACTGGCGTGGATATCCCGATTTGTCAAACCAATCAATTTTCTCTCGTCTCGTCCAATCTGAAGTTTAAATTGTTTTCTTTTCTTCTTTTCCCCCTGCTTCTTTTTGAGATCGGGCAAGGCTTAGGTAGCCGAACAAGAACAAAATGAGATCAGCTCTTTCCCTATCTCGTAATAGGCAATGCGATTCGTCAGCTAACTTGATCCGTTCGTATTCAATAATCATTATGTCTGCCTTGGTAATAATTCTGTGGCTTGTTCGCCTACTACGTGCACAACATTTGTTTTCATAATAACCTCTTACTCTCTGCCCCGAGATACTCTTAACTGTCCCGGAGGGTTGACTGACCAAATATAGTAGTACCTACACAGGTCTCTGGCTGTAGAGTATGTACAGAGAAATAAGATCATAACCTGTGAGTTGCCATTCGGACTGTTTGCTACCTACTTGGTAGAGTCGCAGGACAGTCTTAATCTAATGTAACAGTGTATGTATGTTCTTGATTCCTGATTCTTCAGCAATGAGAAGGGGGGGGAAATAAATAAAGATTTGCACATTCATTCGATTCGATTCACACAGACAACACCATTGGTGATGGGAAAAAAGGGGGGGTGGGAAAAGAGATAAAATTAGAAATGAAAAAAGAGTTATAATCGTCGCAAGTGAAGTGTGTGTGTGTGCGCGCGGACTTTACAGACAGGCAAGAGGGAGACTAGACTGGACGAAAAACGCGCCATGTAACCTGCCATACAAGACAAAAGTGACAAGACAAAAGTGCTGTCCCCAAATACCTTTCTTTAACCCTTACCTACCAAGGTGTCAAGTCAGGTTCAGGTGTCCGTCAATGAATTGACGAAAGAGATGATCAGATCAGGCTTCCGCTTCCACCTCAGGTGCTCCGTTCGCCGCGGTCTCAGCCCCATCGTTTACGTCGATAAGAGATTCCGAGGACGGCGGCTCCGGCGCGGCACCTCCTTCCTTCTCGAGACGGAGGTACTCGTCCCATTCGGGAAAGAGGTCATCGTCTGCAGAGACATCTTCACCAGCACCCGGTGGGACACCGATAAGGCGGGAGATCTTGCCCTTGCCGGACTGCTCGAGGGAGGCCTTCCATTTGACGACGAGGGCAGGCGCACGCGAGGGCTTGTAGGTCTGCGCGACGAGGACGGATTCCGCGAGGCGGTTGGTCTCGACGAGGGTGTCGATGCAGGCGTCGACGTCGCCGAGGGTCCAGAGGGCGGAGAAGGCAACGTTGTGCAAGCCGGCGGCGGAGGCTTGCGATGCGAGGGAGCGGAGACCGTCGGCGTTGTTGCTGGCGGTGTGTAGGAGCAGGAGCGAGCCCAGGTCCTTGGCATTGGTGAAGCACTCTTGGGCCAGGGCCAGGTTCCAGGCGTTCAGGGCGGCATCGCCGACGGTCTTCCACTTGTGCTCGACATCGGCTTCGCGGGCAATCTTGAGGGCGATGTCCAGCCGGCTGAGGGACAGGGCGAGTTCGAAGCGGTGTTCTGCATCGGTGGCGACTTCCAGAGCCATGTCCTTGTAGCCCTGGCCCTCGAGGAAGCGCGCAATCTTGTTCATCTGGTCCTGGGGAATGTCCTTGAGGAGCTCCGCGGCGGAGTCCATGTCTCCACGCAGGACGAGGGTCTGGTACTCGACCACGGACAGTGAAAGGGCGAATGAGACGACGTTGACGTCTTTGTCGGCGAGGTAGATGCGGCCATCACGAGGCAGGTAACCCAGGAGGTACATCGGCTGATCGAAGTGAGAGATGGTGTAAGTCTGGTCGCCGACGAGGTAATTCAGGCGGTTGGTCGAGTTGGTGTAGATGAAGCAGTCTCCGACCCATTCTCCCGTCCTGACGGTCTCGTTGATATCAGTGACGACCTCGAATGCGGATTCAACACCATCTTCGTCGGCCTCGCCCGCGTTGAGGCCGTTGATGTAGTTCTCCCTGGAGAATCGGAGGACGTAGAAAGCGTCGTCACAGGCAAGAGTGACCAGCTCACCCGACTCCGACCAGTAGACCTTATCAGAAGTTGTCAGCACTTGTTTGAATTATTGTTTCGGATATCAACTTACGTCCTTCGGCTCGACTTCAATCCGTCGAACCAAGTTCCCGGTCTCCCAGTCAAACATGCCAATGCCGCCCTGGCCCTTGACACCAAGCAGCACACCTCCAGTGAGACCTTCAGCCTGGAATCCAACATCTAGGCCACCGCTCTTCTCCTTGAAGTTCTTGAAGATCTTGACGCTAGTAGCCGACTCCCGGATGGCGTAGTCGTTGCTGTTATCTTTCGAACCCCAGGCGAAATCAAGGGCTTGTCCGAAAGCCTTGTTTCTCCAAGCAAGAGCGGTGTAAATGATGTACTCGCCATCACCGCAGACCGAGACGAATCGTCCGTTTGGAGAATGGGAGAGAGTCTGCGGGTAGACCTCACACGATCCCAGTTCCTTGGTTGGCAGAGAAAGAGGAGCTCCATCCTTGACTGTTGCGTCACCGCCCTTGATGACAGTCGACACAACCTCATTGTGTCTTGCCCAGACGATCTTCCCGGAGCCGTCCATCGAGACAGCTGGCTCTTCTCTTCCCATCTTGACCACAACGGCACCATCATCGAAACCCATGGCAATGCCTTGCTTGCCACGCTGGTAGCTGACACACCAAGCTCTCTCCAGACCATAACTCAACGACTGCTCCAGTCTGTAGGTGTTTGCGTGCCATATCTTGATTGTCCCATCCTCGGATCCGGAGATGATGACCGGTAATTCAGGGTGGTAGCAAGCGAAGGAGACATTGCTGGTATGACCCTCCAGAGTCGCAATGAGAGCCTTGGTTGTGTAATCCCACACCTTAACGGTCTTGTCATCGGACGTCGTAAGGAGGTATGGCTTGTCTGCTTGAGGGTAGTAGTCGACATGGTTCACACCCTTGGTCTCGTGCGCCTCAAGAGTGAAGTTGGCGTGAGGAGAACCGAGATTCCAGATCTTAACGGTTCGATCCAGACAGGCCGAAGCGAATGTGTTTGTATCCTTGGGGTTGATCGCCAGTCCCATCACATAATGGCTGTGTCCCTCAAACACCTGAACACACTTCCAGCCTCTCTCCCAGTCCCACAGCTTGATTGTCATGTCATCGGAGGCGGTCAGCACGAAAGGTTGCGTCGGGTGGACAGCAATCGACCGGATATAGTCTGGGTGCGCCTCGAACGCAGTAATCTTCTCGGAGGTGTTGTAGTTGTAGACGCGAAGCTGGAAGTCGTCCGAACCGCAGACGATCCAGTTCTTACGGGCGATAAAACGACCGGCTCGGACAGGGACATCGGTGAGCTCAAACGTTTTAACAATCGACTGATGGTATTGTCAGCCTAGCCTTCCAAACGACTTTTTTTTTCAGAGCCAAGGACGAAGCTCACCTGAGTCTCATACGACCAGATGTAGACATGGCCTTTGATTCCACATTAGCATACCCCCGACACGGACACGTAAGCTTATTGTATGGGACGTCGACATACCGCTATACAATGTCGTCAAAATCTAGGAGACTGTTAGGATCTCTTAAAATAAAACATAAGCTATATATCATATCCACTTACCCATGGCTCTGTCGGGTGGAAGTCAATGCCCTTAACCCGCTCCGAGCGGGCAAAGAGCTGTCTCTGTAGGGGGCAAGACCGCAGTCAGCAAACACAATTTCCTGAAAACCATGCTTTTAAATTGCAGCGCGGAAACATAAACACAGTCTGCTTAAGTAGGATCTGAATGCGCACCTTCACGTCTAATCGCATGTTGGGTGTATGGAGAATCGCAACGAGTGTGGGCGAGAAGGGCCCCCTTCGAGACCGGCGGAAGCGCGAGGCCGAAAGTCGCGCGGTGACTTCCCGGGCACGCTCTTTGTGGTATTGAGCTATCTAATCCCCTTCGTCCAGAGGGGTTGTGAGTCTGAAAGGCAGGGGCCTAAGGTGAGCTGCTTCGTCCGGCGAGACTCGACGGTCAGAAGTCTCGATGTGTTCAGTACGAGACGGCCGTCCCGCCAGCTGTCCTGATTCGGCTAGCGCCTCCTCCGCATAGATCTCATACCGAAGGCCTGCCCAAATATCAGCAACTTCTCTTCACAGGAATGTTGCAAAATGAACCTGTAGCAGTTCTTTGCTCGGAATCTGGAAAGGCGAGATCTAGGTTTCTTAATCCTACAGACTTCAGTGATAGCCATCGTTGCTTGTGCCCTGACTCGGCGCCGCGCCGCACGACTCAGCGAGACTAAACTGCAAAAAGACCTCGGACACTTGACATTCTATGTGGGACTTAATGACCAGCTGGGTAAAAACTGTATGGACTGGTTCATTTGACAATATCCCTTTCATATTTCTTGCTTCGTGGAAGGTAGTTGCTTAAGAGGTATCTAGTCTAGTAAGAAATATCCAGACGGACAAGAGCATAATATCTAATGGACCGGTCAAAAACTGCTGAAATAACTCGCTCCCCATACAGCTCCTTTGTAACTAAAGATCATTGCCATCTGAGAGACGAATCCATAAAACATAAAAGCAGGGTGGCTAGAGCAACCTGCTGCGGAAATGCATTGCCCTACACAAGCAACCGTCCATTAGTAATTACAGGGAATCGGATCGGTGAATCTCTTACTGCCCACCAGGGGCGTGCGTGCGCTCGAAGTAGGTCCACTGTCCGGGACTGGGCTTCTCCTCGAGCTCTTCCCAACTGTAAGGTGTCAGAGTCGTGTCGTAAGAAGGAACACTTCTGAATAAACGTACACTTGCGCCTTGAGCATTTCATCAACCAACTTCAGTTCACCCTCAGCGACCTGGATAACTTCCTCAATCAGACCGGCGCCGATCTTCTTTTCGATTTCAGAGACTCTGATGGCTTATTAATACTTGATACAATGATTGTTAGTATCATCTGTGGAAAACATACTGATCGGCCTCTAGGGCTGGCTCGCTCTCCCAGTTCATAGACTGCGCCTCAAAGTCGGAATCTTTCTTCTCTGCAGCGGCAGATTCTTCGATGACCTTGTGCCAGTATGCGATCTCCTCTGGGGTACGGACTGGTCCCTCAGAGCTTGGCTCCATACCCTCACCGTCCCACTCAGCGGCGCGACCGCGGGGGTCTACATTACCATCACCCTTTTGAATGGCAGCATAAGAGCCATCGGGAAGACGAAGGGACTTGAAGCGCTCGGGCTCAGCCTGCACGGCCTTCCTGACGCGCTCAAGCCAAGCGTCGTATCCTGGAGGCTTGGTGGACTCGACTATTTGCAGACGATGACGGGTCAGAGCCTCAGTGGACTGACGATAGACAGAAGACTCAGGGAAAGCCTTGAGCTTGTCGAGAGTGGTGGTGTACAGGTAGATAAGGGTCGGTCGCGGGCTGGGGTGGGTGATGAGACCGGTCAGGCCGGTGGGAGCAAAGGGCTCCAGGTACCTGGCCGGCTTGACGTTGGCTAGAAGCCGCAGAGAGGACCTCATTGTGAGGATTGTTGGAGGAAAGAAGAGCAATTGACCCGGGGAACGGTGCAGGGTATGGGGAAGGACAAGCCCAAATGCGGGAGGCTGTGGGGATATGGGGATGCCCTCTTCAAGCCGATGCCGTTTCGTGAGCCGGCCGGAGCGGAGAAACACGGGCTCCAGGCCAAGCCGTGACCGAAGCGGCCAGACTGCGCAACATCACGAGAGTAAGGCTCCAGGGGCGCGCCCGCCGCTTCATCCGCTTCTGTGCTATTCAACTTTTCTCGACGCTGGACAACATCGCGCATCAGCACTTGTGCCTGCTCGTTCAAGGCACAGGAGCTGCACTCAGATTTGATCGACTTTGGAGGTGCCCTCCTGGCGTTGGTCAGCTCGTCGACCCTTGAGGTGNTCCCCCGATGTGCCATCTTCCGATCTGCTTTTCGATTTCCTCCACCTGACGATATCGCGCTGCTCTCGTTTATTTACAAACTCCTTTCTATCAGCCAGCATGAAGCCCTCCGTGCTGGTCTGGTCGCTCCTCTCGCTCCTCACCGTTCCGACCCTCGCCGTTCCCTCCGAAGACTCTGTTTCAGGTTCCCATCGTCTAGTCAAACGAGAAGATGTTCCGGCGCCAGATGCGGAGCCACAGTATACAACCTTTAATGGCATCAAGGTGCCTCCGCAGAAGCAACTGAGCCCAGATAATTTTAAGGAGACTATCAAAGATGGATACTGGTGAGTATTATGCATTTAATCATGTTGAGAGGCCCTCCGTTGCATGATGACAAGCAGTTTTGTCAAAGGAATTTATGGACACATGCTGACAATCGATAATGACTGCTAGGTTTGTTAAGCACTTTTCTCCAGCTTGCCCTCACTGTCAGCACATCGCTCCGGCATGGCAAACGCTCTATGAATTCTACTACGTAGGTCCCCCACCCAGTAGTTCCTATGAATCGCACCTGACATCCAATAGACGTCGGATCCGCTGTCAACATCCTCCACCAAAGCTCCCGATACAGAGTCTTCCTTGAATTCATTCCAAGGTTACTACAATTTCCATTTCGCGTCCATGAACTGTCTCGCCTATGCGGACCTCTGTTCCAAGCTGAAATCCGACTTCGTCCCAACCTTTAATCTGTTTCACAATGGCGAATTGATAGAACAGTTTGATGGCGAGAAAACGATGGAGGGCCTTAGTCAGTTCATCGAGGAGAAGTTGGAGAAAATCCGACCCGGTTCGCGACCCAGGAAAGGAATCAAGCTGCCGGAACCCGGTGCCAAAGGCGTCGACACCAAGGCTGAACCCGACAAGCCGGTGGCCAAGGATAAGAACCCGGAAGGTGGCATCAAGGCAGGCGAAAAGCACAACGAGCAAGCGGCACAGCTAGCTAGCAAGTCTGCAGCAGACAAGACTACCGGAACTAAGCCAGGTCAAGGCCCTCAAGTGTCCGTCGTTCCAAACCCTCAGGGCAGCTCTATTCCGTTGACGGCTGAGAGCTTCCAGAGGCTCGTTACAACGACGCGGGATCCTTGGTTCGTCAAGTTCTACGCTCCATGGTGCAGCCACTGTCAAGCACTGGCCCCCAACTGGCTCCAGATGGCAAAAGAAATGAAGGGCGTTCTGAATGTCGGCGAGGTCAACTGTGACGTGGAAATCAGGCTTTGCAAGGATGCCCGGATCAAGGCTTACCCGACAATGTACTTTTTCCGCGGAGGAGAGCGGGTCGAGTACAATGGCCTGCGTGGCTTAGGTGATCTGATCAATTATGCCAAGAAGGCCGTCGAGGTGGGCTCTGGCGTGCAGTATGTCAATGCGACCAAATTCAAGGAGTTGGAAGAAACCGAGGAGGTGATTTTCCTGTACTTCTACGATCACGCTACCACTTCAGAGGACTTTGCTGCCTTGGAGCGCTTGACGCTGAGCCTGGTTGGCCACGCTAGGCTGGTCAAGACGGACAGCGCTGCTCTTGCGGAGAGGTTCAAGATTTCTACATGGCCACGTCTTGTTGTATCGCGCGATGGCCGGCCAAGTTATTACAATGCGCTTGCTCCCAAGGATATGCGAGACTTCCGCCAGGTGCTGTCATGGATGCAGAGCGTGTGGCTACCGATTGTCCCTGAGCTGACAGCAGCCAACGCACGCGAGATCATGGATGGCAAGTACGTCGTACTTGGTATTCTTACCCGGAAGCGCTCGGATGAATTTGCCCAGGCCAAGAGGGAGCTGAAGAACGCCGCGCTTGAGTGGATGGACAAGCAGACGCAGCTCTTCCAGCTGGAAAGACAGGAACTTCGAGATGCCAAGCAGCTCCGCATTGAGGAGGCTGAGGACCGCAATGACCAGCGCGCTCTGCGGGCCGCTAAGAGCATGCACATCAACATCCGCGAGGATGATAAGAAGCAAGTTGGATTCGCATGGGTGGACGGCGATTTCTGGGAGCGCTGGCTGAGGACAACGTACGGCATCGATGTGAAGAATGGGGAGCGTGTTATTATCAACGATGAGGATGTAAGTTCACCTCAGAATCTGACGCTTTAGAGACAGCCAAGCTGACATTTATATAGAACCGGCGCTATTGGGACACCGCTGCCAGTGGCGCTCCCATCATGCCTTCGCGTACCTCTATCCTCGAGACGATCCCTCTTGTCATTGCATCTCCGCCCAAGCTCAAGTCCAAGTCTACCATCGGGACTTTTGAATCTGCATTTTTCCATACTCGTTCCTTTGTTGTCAATCACCCCTTTATCTTCTTCCTGTTCTTGGCTGGTTCGATCCTTGTGGTCACCTACTTTGCCCGTGGGAAGGCCCTCCTCAAGCGGGCAGGTCTGGGCGGTCGTGGCGGTCTTCTGGGCGGCGGCAACGGTGGTGGCTTTTTCCATCTCGACGGGAAGGAGGGGTTACTGAACGGTGGCGCAACTGGTAAGGTTGATTGAGCGGATAAATACCTTTTTTTAATCTTCTTTTTCTTTTTCTATCTCTAGAGGACGGTGAGAATGTTTTCGTCGACTCGGCCATTTCCATTGAGAGGATAAGAAGTGCGGAGACTGGGATGGCTAGAAACAAGCTAGCTCCCAGCCAAGGCCAGGCAAGCAGAATGTGAAGGTCTTTGAGCATCCTGTACGCAGAAGAACGTGGGATTTCATTTCTTTCTAGGGACTTCTCGGAGTGTTGGTTGAGTGAATGTCTTTAGCTCTTTGGATTAACCTCTTTAATGGATGGGGCCTGTAATAAAGATTGTTTCTCTTGTCGGTTACTCCTTGTCTGTACCCTTCCTCTCGGCTTGAAGTCCTTGGGATCTCCCCAGTCATATGTATACCTTCTCTCGATCACTGATGCTTCAACTCTTTGGGATCCCACCCGTCGTAATTGGTCCGCTATGGATGGAGAAAATCCATGGGTTCAGTTATAACATCAATCCATACGTCCGTGTACTTGCTAGAGATGGAAAGTTGAGGAGGCCTCCAACGCGAGCAATCCAAAGCACCAGGCCGATGGACAAAATAATACAAAGACGCTGATTTGATAATCTGTAAATAACCACGTGACTTGACGAAAGGCGCCATACCGGATGCTGCCAGGCGTGCCAAGACCGTCGAACGCCCGCCGTCCGGGCCGCAGGCACGAGAAGAAGGTCCCGGTTTTCGTCGACGTACATCCCTCTCCCCGAATTCCAGCTCCCGCACGCTCATTTCGCGCGACTCTTTCTTCCTGTCTGCCTCCCAGACATCATTCACAATGGTACGTGTGTCAATCAGTTGCAATTGAGTCTGTCGACACTTGGGCAGGACAACCGGGTGTTGTGTTGAGGACGCATCGGCATTTGGCACGTCATCTCCAATACCACACACACTCGGCTGCGACCGGCTTCTTCAACCGTTTTATAGACCATATAAACATCCGCTCTCCATTGATTGTTTTTACAGTCGCTGACGGGGCCGTTACTGCTTTTACAGGTCTTCCCTACCTCCGTTCGTCGTGCCGCGGCCGGCGCCTACCACTCTCCCTATGCGCCAAAGTGAGATTTCCCCGGACAATTTCGTCCAATTCCTCCCCTATGCGACAGAACAAGGATGTAAATGTCTCTGGATTTATATATTGAAGGGAAGGATCGATGTTTCCTTGGGGCAGTGCCATCGGATCGGATCGTGTGGAACGTTCCATCTGGGATTGTTCACTGGAATCTCGTTGGATTGGGAAGATACGGAGCAGCAGCCATTCTCAGAGATTGAAAGAGCTAGAGGGGACTACGAAGACCATACAATAGAAAGAATAGAACGGCCCAGCTAACGTTCCTATGTCCCACAGGTACTACACCCCTCCCCACATTGCCGGTGTGAACTTCAAGCGTGGCGTTAGATAGTGAGTCTTCCTGTTCTCTTACCCCGCAATTTCTCAGTCTGTCAAATACTGACTTGTTTCTGCAACAGCGGTGCCATCTCTGCCGGGTTCGGTGTCTCCACCGTTGTCTTCTGCCTCTTCTTCTTCGGCGATGTTCCCCGTGTCCGCCAGGACATCCTGCAGAAGATCCCGGTTCTTGGAGAGCACTGGAACCGCACCATTCCTCCTGAGGACAACGTAAGTTTTTGCCCTGTTGTGTTAGGATTTTTTTTATCATCCGTCTGGAGACGATTCCTTCGCCCACCCCGCATTTTCTGTGACCTGAAGTAAGATCCAGCTAACTGCTCTAAACAGCCCTTCTAAAAACCTCGCCTATATACAACACCCCTTCCAATCATCTCTAAAGGGATTGAATGGACTGTGGAACCGGATGATGACGGGAAGGAGTTAGCATCTGTAGAATAGAGATGACTTGAACAGCATATAGAAACTCGCAAAAAATCAACTATCTTCACAATACATTTCTCGCGTTCTTTCCGTAAAGAAGTCGGATTTCTTAGGTAACCTGTTGTGGGAGCGAAGTGGTGGAAGAGCATCAAGGGTTCGATTTTGATCTCTTACAAAGCGGACCCATGCCCCTGTAGTCCTCAGGCCTACGAGAAATGCTGAAAGTCTCCATTTGAGAGCCACACTGATAGGAACACAGGTAGATACACTATCCTGGACGAGGGTAAATTCATTTTTGGGCCCGCCCGCTATGGGACATCGCGGGCGATCGCCATGTCTACCGCAGCTATATGACAAAGGGTCTACTATCTATATCTCAGTACATGCAGACCAGACGATAAAGGCCACCAAGTAGCCTTTCCGGAAGGAATATTTAGGCATACGGTCGAGCCCTGCCCACCATGGCAGGTCTAGCCGGTCGCTATCAATCAATCCAACCGTCAGCAAGTCAGACGAGACGAACATCCGGTGCAACCAACCATCACCCTCTTATCTCTTGCACATGCAACCAGCGCTTCGCTTCGGAACTCTCGACAGGGGAGGTTGGATAGATAGATACTGGATTTACATAACGTTCTATCTCCGCAAAAAAATTAGCGTCGATTTGACATGACATAGGTAATTAGAACCGTTCGAGGGGTAGGACTTCCAATGGACCTTTGATACCCTTGATAGATTAGGAGGTATCTATCTATCGATCAATGATAAGAACCTGCGTCTTGTCTCGGACACCCCGCGCATGTCAGATTAGTTAGTACCTATGTATTGTTTCACGCGTGCAACTGCCATACAGGGTATGGATGGGATGGCTAAGCTTCCCGTCCTACCTACCTAACCTACCTAACTGTACGGTTTTGTTCCGTGGGATAGCTAGGATGTTAGGAGAGGCAGCGTCCTACTGATAGATTTTACTGCGGAGAAGCTGTCCGCGCTGTGTTCAGTGTCAGTGCAATCGATCGATCTCTGTTGCAGCCATTAATAAGCTCACACATATTCGTTATACAGTACTATGCATGGTTCTTCTTTTGTCTTACCTGCCTGTCTGTCCTGTCTGTGTGATCGATCATATGGAAATCAACAGTGGTCGAGTCGCCGACCCCTACCTACCTGCATCATTGGCTCCTCAGCTTCGCTGGCGTTACCCTCTTATCAGAGTTGGAAATAGCCATACGCTTTTCTCGGGGCTGGGGTTTCCTTTCTTCCTTCCTAGCATGGGGGGTGGCGGATCCTTGTTTAGTATGCATTCCACGGTATCGATCCCCGCATAGGCATCCTAGCTGAGCTTACTATATAATAATCAAGACTTCAGGCACATAGCGACGAGGCTACTGTTAACCCATGTATACTCAGTGATTTATCTAAATATCAATTTTTTTTTTGAATAGGTTACATACTGTACTGCATCAAGGTACTTTATCGTTCTCTCCTTTACCTACCTCTAGTTCAATCCAAGCGTCCTCGACGAAAGTGAATCGCCAAGACGGAACAGGACACAGCGCCTGTCTCTGACTAAGATAAAATAAGACAATGGGTGGCATGGAGCCCTCCTCTGATAATAAGAACAATACTACTACTGAATCATCCGTCTTCCACAACATCAAACATGACCCCGTCACCTCCGTCCTCCCGGACGGGGACATCCCCATCACCGACCACCAGATGGACGCGGACGAGCAGGTGATCGTAGCCTTGGGGTATAAGCAGGAATTCAAGCGCGAGTTTTCCTTCTGGACGACGTTCTGCGTTAGCTTTGCGGTGCTGGGCCTGTTGCCCTCGTTCGCGAGTACGTTGTATTATGGTATGAATCTCCCACCCCGATGAGAAAGATGTAAATTTGGAAAGAGATAGAGAATAGATATTCTGATGACAGATGATAGGAATGGGATATGCCGGAACTGCAAGCATGGTATGGGGGTGGATCATCGCTATGGTCTTTATTCAATGCGTTGCGATGGCCATGGCGGAACTCTGCTCGGCGATGCCAACGAGGTCTGTTGCTATTCCTTCCTCCTCCGTCCTGATATGTCATTGACATGGCTGACATATCTCAGCGGGGGGCTTTACTACGCAGCAGCTGTCCTCGCGCCTCCTGGCTATGGGCCATTTGCCGCCTGGATTACCGGCTGGTCGAATTGGATCGGACAGATAACCGGAGCACCCTCCGTCGATTACGGTCTGGCAGCTATGATTCTAGCCGCTGGCTCGATAAATGACCCGACCTATGTTCCCACCAATTACCAGACGTTCCTGCTCACGATGCTCATACTGCTCATCCATAGTGCTATCAGCAGCATGCCAACGAAGTGGATCGCACAGTTTAACTCTTACGGCTCGACATTCAACATCCTAGCGCTGATCATAGCCATCATTGCTATCCCCGCAGGAACGAAGAACAAGCCCAAGTTCACTCCTGCCAAAGAAGTATGGGGCACGATCTCCAACATGACTGACTTCCCAGACGGCGTGGCGGTACTCATGTCCTTTTTGAGCGTGATATGGTGCATGAGTGGCTACGACTCGGCATGGCACGTGAGCGAGGAATGCTCAAACGCCAACATCGCCTCTCCTCGGGCTATTGTCATGACCTCCGCCGTTGGCGGCCTTATGGGCTGGTTCCTGCAGCTCGTCGTCGCCTACACGGTGGTAGACATCGATGCTGTGGTGAACTCGGATCTCGGCCAGCCGTGGGCTTCATACCTGCTCCAGGTTATGCCAAAGAACACCGCCCTCGCCATCCTCGCTTTGACAATCATCTGCGGTTTCTCCATGGGCCAGGGCTGCATGATCGCGGCGTCGCGGGTGACATATGCCTACGCTCGTGACGATTGCTTCCCCCTGTCCAGAATCTGGAAGAAAGTCAACACTCGTACTAGAACACCAGTAAATGCCGTCTTGGCCAACTGTGCCCTGGGCATCCTGATGTGTCTGCTCATATTTGCCGGCGAGACTGCAATCGGCGCTCTCTTCTCCATTGGCGCCATTGCGCAATTCGTCGCCTTTGCGATCCCCATCGCTATCAGGGTTTTCTTTTCTGCAAACCGGTTCCGCAGAGGACCCTGGCACCTGGGCCGGTTTGGGCGGCTCATCGGAGGGCTGGGCGTGGGTTTCGTGCTGCTCATGCTGCCGATCTTATGCCTGCCCAGTGCTACTGGTAAGAATTTGACCCCGGATCTGATGAACTGGACGTGCCTCGTCTATGGTGCTCCCATGTTTGCTGTGATGATCTGGTGGGTCATCGACGCGAGACTGTGGTTCAAGGGGCCGAAGGTCAATGTCGAGCATGCCATATATAATGTCGAGCAGGAGGTGGGCGGCGGAGAGGACGGTGAAAGTTCACCGGCTTATAGATCAGATGAAGTGGTCACTGATGGGAAGTAACCTGGTGAGTAATTCACCTAGTCTCTGTCGTGATGATATTGTATGTACATAGCTATTTGACTTTGACGAGAGAAAGGCCATTCCTCTTCAGAGACAAAGAGAAAATAAGATTCCAAGCCGTGTATTCTTCTTGTAATTCTTCTTGTATACAACCTTCCTAAAAGATTGTTCCGTTCTTTGATAGGAGGACACAGTCCGTTAGTTTGCGGGAATCAACTACTGTTCAAATCAGTACGTGTATGCATGCGATGAATTGAGCATGCTTGAATCAGCCTCGATGAAAGATAAAAAAAGCAAGCATTTAAGATGACCACGTGTTAACTGGAGGCGTTTCGGGACCTGTTAACCTATAGTTGTTAAGATTGAAAGCATGCATCTCGAAAGTCAAAACGACCCGCTAAACCCGCGATCTCAGCTGCCCTTGACGATTCAATCAAGTAACCATTGAGGATCAAGGCAGTGTATGCAGCTAGACGGATCGTCCTGCCCCTGGCCTAAATGTAGGTGCGGTACATCACTACCCAATCGAACGCCAAGTAGTGTCTGCATAGAATCCCTTGCATGAACACAGACCGATTCGACCGGATCGACTTGATCAGCAGCTGCAGAAGGACGCTCCATGCCTAGCTTATCTAGTCTTCGTCGTGACTGGCGGCTGAGGGTTGTTTTTAAGGGGAGAGAGGCGCAACGTATCATGAGATGTCCTGGGCTTTTCTAGAACCTGCTTCTTTGACATGGCTGTTCTAGGACGGTTTGTGGTTATAAAAGATAGCAAACCGCAGCATGGCATAGGGATGAAATGCAATTCATGCCCGTTATGTTGATGACTCCTGTCCCGTGTGTTGATGGATGAGTTATTGGCGGGATCCCCTAGAGTTGCTTGTGAATGTTAGTCAGCCCGGCTTAAAGCGTGTCACTTGCACATCGACTTTCACATGAGCCAAGAAGCGACCACTTTATGGAGTAAAGAAGAGGAGATCCCATCTGTCCGTCCGCTGGTCCGATGATGCGAACTGGAGTTTGTGGTGCGGATGTACTGAGTGTCATGATCATGGGATCTGAGGCACTTTCCATCCACTCCACCTAATGCATCGCAAAAATAGTACCGCTCCGTTAGCATCCAACAATGTTAGTTCAACCTATTGGACATTTAGTTAACATGGGTTTTCATCACTGCTGTCACGCAATGGCGGAGACGGGTCGCCCGTGGATAGGGCGTAGCTTGCCATTGTTGCTGGTCGTCTTGAGAAGTTGAGTCATGAATTGTAAGCACTGTTCAGGAGGGAGCCTGTACACCACAGACGGATAGATGGACTCCATCGTTGACTCGCGACAGGATGAGGAGACAGGATGCAGACCTGGACATATGTGTTGAAGCATGGCTTGGAAGTCATCTGGGGCGATATCAGATGAGGGGAGATGATAAAAGCCGGCGGCCTGATTGGAACCGCGGCGGGCGGGACCCGACATTTCCCTAAACGCCGCCGAGTCGAGATGTCTGCAGCGTCATCGCTAAGAAGCTGCAGCGCACACTCGACATTTCTCCAACTGCTTCACAGCCATCGTCACCTGGAACCGCTTCTCTCCTCTCTTTCCTCTCCGCAGCGTTCAGCACTTCCTGACCGGACCAGACGAGACCATCGCTTCCAGCCCGACCTGTTCTCATCCCTCGCCACCTCATCCGCATCCTCTCTCCTCTCGGGATATCCGGGCACAAACCAACGTCCCTGCGTCTGTCCGACCGAAGCCTGTGCGGGCCCAGAGTCAGCCGGAGTCTGGGTTGTGCATTCACGCTCCGATCTCCCCCTCTCTCCCTCTCTTTGACCGGGGACGTTCAAACAGCACTCGCAGACGTCACAAACCGCCGTTCCCCGGATTGTATCAGCCGCCGCTTGATTGGCGACCGAGGACGGGTCTTGCCCCAGGATCTCGGTCTCCACACGCTTTTCTATAGTCTATACGGGAGTCTTCGGAGACTGGCGCTCGTCAACCCGCATTGAGCCGTTATATACCCCAGGAGGCCGCAGCGATCTTTAGCCGCAACATCTATCAAGCCTCGTTTCTCCACCTGCGGCGTTTGGGTAACATCCTCCGGCCCGCCCGGTCAAGGCTATTTATAAAACGGACTTGTTCTAGACGTTTTCTCAATCTCGATCCTCTCCTTCATACGGCAGAAGGGCTGCCCAGTAGCAGATCCAACACAACATATATCCTCCCAACTCCTCCCTTTCACTCCGTCTGAGCACCTTGTGGACTGCTTGTCGAATTAATTCGACCCCAACCTCGCATACATACACACCGTCTCACATCTCATAATATCTCACGCCAACCATGTCCACGAACCGACCATTCCTGGCGAACTTCCTCGCCGCCTTCCGGGCACAATCCACATACAAAACCTCGACAGCGGGGTCACAGTCGACGGGAACCACATCTTCACAGATCTCATCGAGCGCACGAGCAATAGCAACCAAGGCCGGAAACCCGGGAGCAGCCTCCTCCTCCTCCTCCTCATCCTCCTCTTCCGGAGCAAACACATCGACAGCAAGCCAACCCCAGCAATCGACAACGGCAGCCGTCCAAGCAGCAGCGGCCTCGAGTCACCACTACCACCACCATTCCACATCAACGTCCTCACGACAACACTCACACTCCCGCTCCTCCCCGCTGAGTCCGTCAGAAGCATCAGCGTCAGTACCTCCCTCATCACCACCACTATCATCATCATCCTCGTCATCGATATCGACATCGAATCCTCTCTCCCCTACCACCTCTCCTTCCTCCCCATCGACCTCCAATCCAATCCCCATATCATACCCCAACGATCGCCACCGCCGCGGAAGCGACAGCTCGAGCGGATCAGGCGGATTCCGCGACGCCCTGGGCCCAGAGAAGTGGTACATCGGCGGCCGGACCGCGACCGGGGAGGAGCGTTTCTACCGGCTGGGGATGGTGACCAAGGGTGGAGGACGGTTAGGTGGGAGGGGAAGAGTAGGGAGTGTGGATCAGTTGAGTTTGTAGAGAAGAACAAGAACTTCGTCTGCGACTTATTACAAAGGGCTATAATAATAGGCTTTTAATGGGAGGGATAGGGATTCAATCAATACCACATTTTTCATGTTTATTTTATTTTCTGCTTCTCTTTTTTTTCACTAC
The DNA here is from genome assembly GCF_041956765.1 of Thermoascus crustaceus. Lineage (NCBI taxonomy): Eukaryota > Fungi > Ascomycota > Eurotiomycetes > Eurotiales > Thermoascaceae > Thermoascus > Thermoascus crustaceus. The sequence goes on along the minus strand of NW_027192527.1, from coordinate 452,802 downwards.
GGGCGTTGGAGTTGGAAGACATAAAAAGGGCAAAGAAAGAGAAAGAGATTCGGGACGGGATTATTGTACTTTTTTTTGATACTTGATAAACCATCAACGTTGACATCACCATTCACACTGTTACATTACTTACTGGCAGTGCTTCTTCTTCTTATGTCATGAGTGCATGCTGTACACGGCAATTGAGAAGGGAGAAGGAAAAACCGCTTTCTTAATAGAATACGTCAATCAATGACAGGCCAGGCGGCTTGTTCACTACCTACCTAGCTAACACTAACTATCTGACTAACAATCTAACTAGCTAAACATAACATTTGCATTCTGAATAGAAGACTAACTGCCCAACAACCTCTTAGTTATCCATCTTAGGTACTTAAACCTTTCCCCCCAACGAATCAAAATAGATAAAGCTATCACGTGGCACGGAGACGCCCTACTAGGCCCTCGACATTCTTCTTCCTCTTTTCAAGCTAACCTGTCCTTAGGTTGCCTGGCCTGGGTCATGGATGTTGTCGAGTGAAATTGGAAAGAAAAGCCATGTACTGTAAAGGATTTTAGAGTTAGATTTAGAGTATCCATCATTACTAATTTACATTGAGACGAAACTTCCCAGCTGCATTTACTGTACTATGTTCCAACTTGTATTGGCATTTGATCTACAGCCACTTGATGTAGATAGCGTACCTATTGTTACAGCACAGCCTAGGGATCACTGACAAGGCTGACGGAGGAAGGACTAGTCACGTGGCCATGCTGGATCGTCCATGATCCATTCTCACGATCCAGGTCTACGATCCACCTCCATGATCCATAGTCATGATCCATAATCATGATCCATCGGATAGGTATTTCCGGGCAGAACTCAGCATGTATATAAGATGCTCCTTAACCATGGGGATTAGGACCCCGTGGTCAACTCAAATAGCAATCTAGATAGTAACATTGCTAGTAACGGCCTATTCATCTATCTCTTTCCCTTGCTTTCTGTCTTCAGAACGAGCCTCCGCCTAAGAAGTCTTAGGTCCGCCGTTACACCTATACACTGCCTACCTGCTAAGCCCTACCTAGGTAATTGCTACTAACGCTACTAACTACTACTACTAAAACCCCAGAACAAAGTCAACTAAACTGCATAACCGCTCATTGTACAATATACATTTGGATTTAATTCATATTTATGTTATGTATTTCATTTCTTCTTTAGATCTCTCTTTATCAATATACTCAATCAATCAATCAACCCATTTATACAGTTATTTACCACACACAAACACAATCGCGAAGCAAAAAAAGGAAAACAAAAAAAGGAACACACACACATTCAGAAATTCATGAATTCTTTATATCAATGAAAAGAGAAAACAGGAGGAACAACAATGGATCTCTTCTAAGAACATGCATGACCTGATGTGACACAGAACACAGCCTTTCAACCCTCAGTAGTATGATTATAAACCACTGATGATGATGACAATAAGATGAGAAAGAGAAAAACAACGCAAATGCAGACCATGTATGTATTGTATTGAAATTGACAAACAGTACATGCAGGCAGGCGGAAGAAAAAAAAACAATCCAGAGGAGCCTTTTCACTCCCCATTGCCCTGCCTGTTCCTTCCTTTTTCCCTCTTCTCTCTTTCTCTGTCGGCTCTGCGGATAATCCCGCTGATCGGTTCAACTGTCTTGTTTGCTTGCTTTGCTTTAGCTTTTCCGCGGAATAACATTTCCCTTCAATTCGTTTATCAAAATCCCACGCCCACCATTGTAGCAGTCTATTTTTCTCTAATTTTTTTCATGATTTTTTTGGTCCCTTTCATATTTTTCCATTTTCCATGCCCCTTTCTTCGATTCGCTTCGAGGTAAGAACACAACGAGACTCTCCTTGTATGTCGAGCGAGTCGAGCCTGCTCTCCCAGAAGCAATTCAAAGAGCAACAAAAACAAAATCAAACCAACCAAACAAACGCACGCATAAACACACAAGACATGACGGTGGTAGATCGACCGAGTATGCGAATGGAGTGTAGTTGGAAGACCAGGCTGGCCGCTCGCAAGAACATGCGTTAAGGCAGGAAACAGAACCTTCCAGGGTCCACCCCAAATGCAAAAGCAGTCGAAAAACACACCAGATAAAAAGAATCCACTTTTTCTCCGACACGGAAATGACTCGAACAATGCTAACGCAGTGTCGAGAAGCGAGACGAAGCAAGCAGGACAAGACAACAACCCCACCAGGTCTCTCCGCCGCCCAGAGCAAAGAATATGTCCGTGAAGAGATAGGCTTTACTTACATGATTGAGTGACTTGAAAAAAGAGAAAAATGCTGACTTGACGGCCGTAACAGTGATGCAAACATGATCCGAGGACTCTCTCCTTGTGGCCTCGGGAACTTGAACCAAACCGTTGAAACAGAACCTGGAGAATATGACAGCAGCCCGCCCTCAAATTCTTTTCCCCTAATATAGAGATAGAAACGAGAGAGTAAGGAAAACGTGAAACACAAAAAAACACATGCTCAAGTCTATTGTATTGACGCCGGATAAACCACCCGCCCCACCATCTGCCCACTCATAATGGATGGAAATGAGAACACATTGAAATCACCGCCATGTGGTACTCGCTGTAGAGGAATGCCGATCGGAAAGAACATGGGAAAGGAGCCGATTATCGTTCGCACTTGTAAAAAGTCCCAACCATTTGCGCTGACGTTACGAATGCAGGCATTACAGCTACCAGGGCCATTGAACCTGCAATCACCTTGTTCGGACCGTGCACTTGTCTTGCTTGTCGATTGAGCCGAAAAGCCTCAGTCGAGCCACGAGTCCCGCGTGTCACACGCCGATCACCAACATCTGTCAATATTCGACTTCTGTAACTGTCGGTCGGCGAGTCCGCTGACAGTTGACAAAACAGGACTATTGCACATGAAACACAATCCCAAGCTAACCTGTTCCAAATTGAGAAATCATCCGTCTCAACAGAGTGCTGATCGCGGTGAACACTCTAGTACCGGCAACCTGCAGGCCAATAGGTAGAACGAATCGACACACAAGACGAGCAAGCAAGCCAACGTCAGAGCACAAGCGAGATCCAGAAGCCACTTCCAGACAGGTACGATCAACAGGACCAAGAGCGCCTGTGAACCCCTCCGAAAGATGGTGAGTGGCATTATTGGCCGCCTGGTCCCTGTTCACCGCCAAACTCGTCCGCAATAGCTTCTGGACTCGCGACGTTCGTTCGATGGCGGCCTCTGATAGCTTCACAAGGCCTTGAACTTGGGACAGATCAGTGCGGTTAGAATAAACGGCTCCAACACAACAAATAGCCGTGATGAGATCATCGTAGGCTCTTAAGAAGGCAAAACTAGACATGTGCATGCAAAACAAATGACCTTGGTAATTTGTAAAGAGGTCGAGAAAATGTTTCACGTTATCGGCCGTCGGGCATTCCTTCAGCGTGGCATTATTGTCTCGCAGATTGAACGGTACCTGTAATCCAATAGAGAAACAATTGTCAACTAATCGGTCCATTCGACGTCGCAAGGGATCATTCCGTGTCAAATAACTTGGGGAAAAGTAGGAAGCAAGCATACCATCACCGCCCAAACTGGTCGACGCCAGATAAAGTCCGTTCAGGCCACCTTCTTGAGTAGGACCTCCGGTCGTAGTGGGGTAGTACTTTCTCTCAGTCTCGACGTGAGCGTTGATCGGTTCGTGGCCAGGGGCCATGGACTGCGGGAACACCGTGTTGATGTAGCCGTCATGAGCTCCGGGCTGGAACATCGAGGTCCAGTCAATGTCGCCGGGGTGGTTCGGGTGTGGTCCTGGCATCACAGGACGCTTCGGGTCTTGGACGACCGGGGGTTTTGCCTGCTCAATGGGAGGAAGGTCAACATTCAGCTGCTGGCTAGGTGCTTCAGTGCCAGGCTGCACGAGGTACGGGCTCTGCTTAGGTGCAGCCGTCCAGGACGCTCTCTGATGTCCCTGACCAGGGGAGAACGCGTCGTCCGGCTGACCACGGTTCATCCCATTGACCGAGGACATGGAAAATCCCAGAGGCTGCTGATCCGTGAACCCGGGTCGGCTGGTGGCCAACCCATTGCCGTTCACGGCCCCTTCGCCGAAAGTCGTACCCACTAGGCCATTGGAAGGCGGGATGGAGCTACTGACTTCGTCCTGAACAGGCTTTGCAGCATTCGCCGCCGCTTGCGACCTCTTCAGGTGCGCCTGGGGATGCGACAGATGACTCGCCCCCGTAGGATTGCCTCTCCGCAGCGAGCACTTCTGAAAATGGCGCTTCAAGATATCACTTCGTGAGAACGTATCCTTGCACAGAACGCACATGTACGGGCGATCGCCGGTGTCTGGTCCGAAGATAACACATCAGTAAACATAACAAGAAAAAAGGGACATTCTTTTCTGGCTTTCTGGCAATGCTGGCTGAACGATAACTCACGTCTAAGCAGATGACGCTTGAGATGCTTCGCGTGGAGATAGGTTTTATTGCAATGAGGGCATGGGAATTTCCCGTCTGCATCCTTGGCTGGAATGGTCGTGTTCTTAGCAGCACCGTTCACACCATTAGTGACAGCAGCCCGCCCTGGAACACTAGGGAGAATGCCTCTTCTACCCTGCGATCCAACCACTTGAGTTCGCGGCGGCTCCTTGGCAGCAAACGGGGATGAACCGTTTGCCATCTCGCTTGTCCAGACAGGAGGCTTTCCTTCCGGATAGCTGAACGCGCCGGATGGCATGGAGGCAAAATCAGGCCGTCTATCACGCGGAGGTGCTGGCGCAATGGGCTGAGGGTAGCTTTGAGCGTTAGAAGTTGGAGGCAACAGGGTATGCGGAGACTGGAACTGCTGCGGCTGCTGAGACTGCGGCTGCTGGTTGGAGTGAGTGAGGAATGAGGATGGCGGAAGGCTGTTCACGGTCGTGTGAGGTGTTATGGGCGCGGTTGAAGTCGCGTAAACATCATGAGCAGTTGTCGTAGGAAATCTAGACATATCAGGCCTGTACGGCTGGCCCATGTACGAATGAGGCGCCGGGGACTGGCTATGATGGGGCTGCAGCGGAGGCAGCGTATGCGGCTGCGAAACAGGGTATTGAGGCTGCATCGGGTACTGAGGCATGTGCATACTCGACAAAGGCGTCGAACCCTGAGGGAGACTGGTCGATGGAGGTCTCGACGGGTGAGATCTGGGATCCATCGTAGCGGCGGGAGGAGAGAGAGTGTGTGTAGAAAAAAAAAAGAGAAAGAAGAGAGAGATAAGTGTCGAGCCGGTTGAACTTTCACTCTATCCCAATCATTGATCGTGGGGAGCTTCTAGTCGACCTCACGATACCGCAACGATGCCTGCAGACGCCCGTCAATCCTCCGTCGCTTGAACCTCTGTGTGCTCCACGTACCTGAACTGGGATGCGCGAAGGGTAACAGGCGCGTCCGACACGGGTTGGCTTGATAGCACCAACTTGAGGCTGTTGATAGCACGTCGTCGAGGGTTGAGATGGAGAGTGTAGGGTCGGATCTGACTCCACAGAGTCCAGGGCAAGTTGAGGTAAGGATGCTTAATCTGAATTCCCCACGGTCATCCACCAGAAAACCGAGTTGTGTGGGAACTTCTTTTTATCCGCACGTTGTCAAAACAGTCAATGGCCCTGTATCCACCAGCGTGCAAGTGGGTCTTGTCAGAACCAGATGAATTGTTAACCCGGCTTCTGCTTCGCGTCAAGAAAGAACCGCGATCGATGGCCCAAGTGTGACCAGGGTCTAACGACGGCGGACTGGCTGCCAACAACGACGGGGGGTTGAGCAACTCAGTCGAGAGGTGGCGTTCAGTGGGTGAAAAGAGTGTCGAGACTCGAAAGGGAGAAGGGGACTGGGAAGACAGGCAAGAGACGGGGGTGACGATCGCTGCTCTGGGAGGCAAGAGGCGAAGGACGAGAAAAATTCAGCGGCCGTGTGCCGTTGCCGTGATTCGCGCGAGCAGACGAGAAGAGAAAAGGGAACCGTTAACAGAACTGCAGGCAAAACGCTTTTTCTGTTGCGTTATCGAGCAGGATGGGAGCTTTTTCGGTTCGCCCTAGGCTAGACAGCGAGCCGGTGCAGCAATCAGAGCCAATTCCGAATATGGGCCGGAGGGAAGCGAAGGGATGGTTGGCGAGCGGCGGGCATAGGGGGGAAAACACAGATGATGTGTGGTGTGGTCTGACTGGCCGGTGTGTGCGGTAGGCGGCCGGCCGTGTTCCGAAGCCAGGACGGACGGATGTACCAGCGACGTACCCTTGCCGCACACAGGCACTGCGCGTGTACTTGGCGGTACTTCCCTGGTCAGATTCACCAGGCCAGACGCAAGCGGACTCGATCTCTGAGCGACACGGTACTTCTGACGAGGCCGTGCAGCAGACTGGCTGTTTCCGGCTGCCAGGTGCCAGGCCCGTCGTGTCACTCTGCGGAGGACGCCAACAACGCGACGGAGGGGAGGAGATGGAGGGGCGGAAGAGGTGTCGAGGGAGCGGGCGCTGTCTAGACTCGACCGGGGAGATGCGTGAACGCCGTCCGCCTGAAATCCTGCGTAATAATAATAACCAAGATTCGTCTGCTTCAGCGTAACCCTTTGGGTAACCGCCACGCTCGCGTCCGGATTCCTCTCTGATTACTCTCTGCATTCAAGTCTCTGTACTCATTGGATGCCCGCATGCAGCCGGAATTTTAGAATTATTTTATCCCTCTCCCTCTCCTGCTACTACTATTCTCAATCGTCCTCTTGGTCTTGGCGATGAACCTGGCTCAATGCTTTCCCGTGTTATCTACGCCATTAATTCGGTTCACCTCGTAAGGTTCCGTATAGAAAGGTTTAATATCTCTGCGAAGAATGGTGAGTCCGCCGCTGCAATAACGTGGCCTGAAGAGAGGATACGTCGGTAAATAGTGAACTGGCCATTCAGAAGAGCCAAAAGTCCCCGGGCTCACTTCCCAAGCCGGAATTGGCCAACACATGATCTCCTCCTAAGTTCGATATGTTGCAGACCGGCATGCCCGCTAGACACACGGGCGATGGATGTAGCGTTCTAGAAGACCCGGAGAGCCAGAGATGGACACATGTGCAGTACGGTGTGTACTCCGTATTACTTGGTTTCCCACGACAGGATAGACAAAGATACACCGCTCCTGGAGGCCGGACAAGAAAACCGAGGCAAAACGCCAGTAATGGAAAAAGGAGATTTATTTCCCTCTCTCACAGTTCAAAGTTCAAAAGCGCGGAATAAGCAAGCGTTCTCAACCCAATTTTTCAGTATGCATACTATACTGGGTAAGAGATAGTGCTTGATGCACGCAGTGTTGACCGAAAGAGCTAAGGTGGCCTGCACATCCAGCAGTGGCGTCCGTCGTTCTGAGCTGTGACCAGGACGCAGACTCGCAGAGCCGTACCTAGCGTCACACCTTGTTGGTAGCGCTAGTAAAATATTCCGAAAGTACTACTGCCTAGCGAAGCAGATAGACAAAAAGAGAAACAGGATAATTAAGCCTGAGCTTACGAACATCCTGACAAGATGGCATCCCGCTTCAGCTCCCAGCAAATACATCAAATAGCAGAATATTGATCAGACAGTGATACCAACCGGCACATCAACGCCGAGAAAAGTGCGCTGTTTCCGTATGCCATCTGCCTGAGGGACACCGATCCCGGCCAGGACGAGGCCAAGTTTCAATAGACCAGTAGTTCAAATTCCTGACACGCGGCGTCCGCGCCATCCCAGACCCCGGGAGCTCAACGGCCGGAGCCTTTCGTCATTCCTGCAGGGATCAGTGAAACCCTGTCTTTCACGTTCTCCTCAAATAACAATAATAATAATGCGAAGTTTCGAGTCTGCATACGGAGTCCTAGTCCTGCGTAATGATCTGAGAAACAGCGGCATCCGAATAATGCAAGCCGACCTCGCAATAACGAGCATAATATTACCAGCGCCATTGACACACCGTTCTGGCGGCCAGCGCTGCGAGATTTGCAGCAACAGCTCCGGCCCGCGCTCTGGCAGGGCGGTGACCGGAATGGTCCGTGCCACGAGCGGTTGCGTTGGCCAAAAAAGCCTGCGTTCGGGGAGAAGAGCAGTATTTACACGCGCTAGAAGACTGTTCCCACGCACTCTCCGGGCCCTCGAGGAGTCCCGGTAGAGGGAGCGCGCCTCACCCTGCACCTTCCACGCACCGTCGACGGAGTGATTCCGCGCCGCTCTCAGGCTTTTCGCATTCTAGAAACCTTGACACATCTTGATTATTATTATTCTTAACAGATTTGATCCCTCATCCCAGTTCCCAGGAACCCCCGGTTCCGTCTTCCATTTTCTCGCCACCCGGACGGGCTTGCGGTATCATCGGTCGTCGTTTACTCAGCATTTGGCGGACAAGCGAGGGTTTTGGGAAACAAAGCTCGCATGGTTCACTATGCTAATGGTGTAAGTAAACACCAGCGCCATACAGTTTGGATAGATCTCTGGTAGCGCTCCGCTGTCGGTGACGATCACACCCTCGGTCTCTTCAGAGCCCAGGAATCCAGGCTCACCTCTATTCTGTTTCGACCTCTAGAAAACAGCTTCTTTTGCCATGGTCGACATTTGGTTCTGGCGCGAATCCACACCTGACCCATCGCCTCCGCTAGATTGGAGTTCCTGAGTGCTTCTCCCGCTTCTAAAGTGGGCCTCCCTGAAGGTCGTCAATGCAGACCCTGGTCTCCAACCCGTCAATAAAATTATCTGATCTATATCTCGATCTCCTTCAGATGCTCAGGATTCGACGCGAGCTGACAATTGCTCTGGACACCGTTAAATAAAATCAGGAGATCATGTCGAATCATGACCTGTACACTTAAGATCAGAATCAGCAGACCAGCAGGTGCCTAAACCGTTAAGACCTCCTTCGATTTCCTGTTCCAGCGTCGAGCGCTGGCGTTGGCGATCACAGACCCGCCTCGTCGCCCGCTTGCGCACGACTCCGAGCCTTAGTCTTGCCTCATAACCCCTGCGAGTAATGAGGAACCCCCGGTTGCGCATTCGCAGGTTCCAAAAAGCCCTCTCCAACTTCGCCACTCAGAGCCAACAGCATGGTCCTGAAGAAATCAAGAACCACAGTTGGAAGCCTCCAAGATCTACTAGGACTTAGCGCATCCACTCGAGGCGCTTGGTGGCGTCTGAATGTGACGGTAAGAGGGTCTCCGAGATCTTGACTCAAAAACGGCTTGACTGCTCATTCAGATCGGTGGCCAGGACTCCAGGTAATACAGCGTAATGCTGTAGCCTAAGCAATTTGTTCCGGCAGGAATTGTGTTGTATTATTACGTAGGAGCACGGAGTGGACGACCGAGTCCAGGTCACTTGTTTACCAGAACAAAGTAAGAAGATTATCTTCGCGGGATTCTGCAGGCCCAGATAACTTATCTCTGCGTTCACTAAATGCGGGAGAGTGGAACCTGGGATGGATCGATCGTCTTCTCAAAGCGACTTTGAATTGACCACCTGCCTCTGTCCCTCTCGGTCTACAACCGTCACCGAAATAACACTTCGTAATATTTTCGACGACAAGACAAAGAACCTGACACGAGACTTGAACTCCCGCCTCTCTCTACCGATCACAATAATGCGTCGTTAGGTGCGCCACCCGAGTGTGAGAGAGACGGGAAGGCTGGACGAAAGGAGCTTGTTATTGGGCGAGATCTCCGAAACATCCAAAGCTTCTTTCATAGTCTGGGAAGCCAGGTCAAGACCTCGCAGTAGCGTGCGTGCAGATAGTGGCGTGTGCAGAGCGGATGTTGAGGCTTGTGAGGCTGTGAGCTGCTCGACTTTCCAGATTACTGCCAGAATGGGAGGCAGCGGACCGACTAGGGCTAGGGCTAGGGTCGCACGCAGATCCTCCTCCCGGTGATCCCGCTCCTTCCGCCGCTCCCGGCTCGGTTCATGTGTTTTTCCTTCGGCCTTGCCGTTCGGGGATGTGTCTCCGAGCGCTCCGGGTGCTGGATCTGTCTCAGGTTACGGACACGCACATTTTTCTCTCAGCTACGGACCGGCACGCCACACGCTTCACCGCCCGCCACCTCCCGACCTGCCGCAATCGGCACGCCCGAGTGCCCGCTTTGCCGGCCTGCGCAGCTCGACGATGGCATCCCAGCGCCGTTCCAAGGCTTCTCAAAATTAGGTATCTTCTTTCGTAGGCAAATTCTCACGAGACATAGTCTGCGGTTGATCACCTGGGCGATGATTATTATTACCCGTGTCCTTCTGCATGCAGTACCGTGGTTTCGGGATCTCTGTCTTGGAAAGTTGGCCGTTCGTCTCTCGAACCAGTCATCCCCCCTGACCTCACCAGCAGGCCGCGTCACAGCCTGAGAGTCTGTCGTGTGTGCGCGGGACAACCCATGCAGCGACAGACTTGCCTGGTTGGCACTTGGATTACGGGATAAGCAGGCCTCTCTCTCTTCTCTACATGCAGGACGATGCCAATGATGATATCAATTGATCTTCTGGAAACGGTCGAGACCTGCAAAAGCTCCAGCAGCTCTCTCCCCGCACAGTCCTCTGACTTCTCTCCTCCAGCGGCCCCATAGCTTTTCGAGAACACCATCACGGGTACGGGGTAAACGTACGCCGGTGTTTTGTGGCTGGCTCCCATCGCCGCTGTACCTGAATGACAATCCACATCTCCGTACGCTACCGTGCATCCGCCTGTGAACCCATAGTTTACCCACTCATCAAGATCCATCCCCATAGCCACGTGTGGGATGTGGCCAAGCTGCCTCCGCTTTGAATCCACCGGGTTTTGATATGATGTGGATATCAGCTTATCAGAAGGCAAGTTATCGTAGACATATTCTTTAGTCGGAGTATGTATTCTTAACAACTACGGAGTGAAGATGAATATCTGTCTCAGGATATCTGTCTTGCGCTAGGGAATTTGGAATCAAATTGGTTCTCATTACGTATTCCAAGAATGTTCCGCGCGGAATAACCGATTAAGACATACCGATTAGAATATTCGTCCCTTGAAAATTCCTAGCTTTGGTAGAAATGCAGAATGAAGACGGGATACATCAATTATTGAGCCCCCTTTCTTTTCTTTTTTTTGGATCAAAACGCTGTAGCTATGATTGCGGTTGTGCAGTATACACTGATAGGTACGGAGTAGCTCTCCCTTTCCTCATGAGTCATGCATGGATTCTTGAACATGCCTCAAGTGAACCCGTGATCTCTGCTATGTGCCCACAGTAATGCCTACGGTCTGAAGAGGACTGCAGAATTCCTGGTTGTTTAGTTCTGTCCAGTGAGTATCTTTCCACAGATACCTAGGTAGAGTACATACATAGATTGACTTCGATTTCTAATGAGGGTCATGGCTGTGAATATAGCACCTGGGTGCCCTAGCGTAGATCAGGATGCTATTGTAGACGACTCCACATTCTGCAGGACCGTTGCCCAGATCAATGCAGAATGTTATGGGGCCGTCAGTTTGGCTTGTGATGTGCTGTGTTGATGCGGGGAACGGATGATGATCCATAATTTCATTTAAAAAAAAAGCTGCATATACGCATAATTTTCCAACGGTTTAACTATAGCCCATCTAAACTCTAAGATACATATAGGTACATGTACGTATGTGGCCCCTCCCTTCCCTTCCCCCTTCTTTCCCCTCCCTGTAGGGGGCGCCCCCGCCGTGCTAGTGCAGGAGTGACTCCGAACAGTCTCCACGTTGGAGGTACATAGTTTAAAGTCAGATGGATGGATCTTGATGGAGATTCCCCACGTACCATAAGCACTACCGATGGAGCCCTTGGAGGTGGGTGCTGCTGCTCCACGAAACGAAACGGACGAACGACGCCACGTCCCCTTGCCTTATGAATCGATCGGAGCTGCGCCGCATTTTTGCATTGCATTGCCGCAACAAACACCGATAGCGTGGGATTCGTATCTGATAACAACCCCACGTGCTTTGGGGGTTTTTTTCTGATCGCAAATGAGGTGAAATGTAGGTAGGCATATGGATATTGATGATTGGCGTTGGTTATATTTAAATTGGGATGCCGTCTCTCTTGCAGTTCAGGAGTCGGAAGTAACTGGTACTTGCCTACCGTGCTTATTTTTCTAGCTTTCCTAGTCGAAACCGGAGCATTATTGGCGCTCCAATACTACTCAAACAATATATATTTATTTTTAGTCGGCTCTGGATGTTCACACATCATACACTGGAAGCTAAAATTCGGATAGATACTATGAGAGTTCCTCAGATCATGATGTATACAGTACATATGCTTGTCTGTGTCCAAAATAGATAATAAAACCCTGGGGGAAATGACGGATGTTCAACTGCCATTACAAAATCAATCGAGCAGTTAGCTCCTTGGTCCATACAGACAACAGATGACAGCGGTTGCATTCAAGCCAAGTAAGTATTCAACGGAAAATCCGGAAAAAAGTGCATTCGTTTAAATATATATACACACATATATACAGTTCATGTATTAACATCTTCATTTGCCTGCATTTTATTAATAGATTCTCACATCCTTTCCCAAAAGTGTGATGTGCTCAACCAAACTGTATCTCTAAGGGGTGCGACTCTCCAGGCATACAGTACGCGGATGGCCGCTGGGCCTTTTAACGTCGCAAGACGCTGGCCCTATGTGTCACAATGCGCATTATTGGTTTATTTTTGAGAAGAGCTGGGGAAATGGTAATGGAATGGGCTTATAGTGAGATATTGGTTCTTGGTGATTTTACATATCCAAAATATATATCATATGTATAAATAACCATGTGGTTCAAATATATCGAAGATGAAGCAACAAGGCTACCCCAAATCCTTTTTTATGGTTTCTGTCTTGCCCTATAGAGTTTAATCTTAACAGATATACCCTTCCTTGTTTGTGTCACAGTGCATTATGAGTCAGCCCTGATCCTTGGACATCTGGTGGTACGTCTCTACTGACATACAATGTTGAAATTTTCGCCCAGTCGTCATCTAGAGAAGTTAATAAAGAACATGTCTTGCAGTAACCCTATCTTTGTACCATGTCCTTCTGCCTTTCCATCCGTCGGTTAATCAAGAATCGAAAGACATTCCTGGCTTGGCCGCGAAGCTCAAGTCTTTGGCTGCAATCCTAGATGTGGGAGAAGCCTGTCCCTAATGAAATTCTCAACACTATGCAACTTGACACCAAGCTTAAGGACATTCTCATCGGGTATCTCCTTCCCGGGGTACATCCCTACACTGTTGTACAGCTCGAACATGGTGTCCCGATCAGGCACCCCGCTTGATGGGAGAACGGTGTAGATGGCACGTTTACCGGAGACTGTTCAGAGACAACGTCAATGTTTTAATTAGTATATATACCAGGGAATAGGCATACTTTTCTCAATAGCTGAAGTGATCTCTGTGGGTGATAGTCTCGCATTACAAGCATACAGATACGCATGGTGGAGCTGCTCTCGCTTCGACTCCCAATTGTCGAAAATCGCCTTGGCGATGGCCGAAAGGTCCTTCTCGACGTAAAGCATCGCCACTATATATGCCATATCAACCGGTTAGACAGAGCCATATCAAAATGGAACCAAGGAAGCATACGCTTGGACTGTGGAAGGACGATAGGTTGCCGAAACTCGACTACATCTTTTTCCTTGTCATAATGCACATGTCCCCTGAAGACCCAGTTCTCGTAGAAGTTACCTGTAAACACAAAAGTAGCTGGGAGTCCGATCTCGCGGATGTAGTTATCGACGTGATGTTTTCCTGAGCAGTAGGTATGCATTAGAAGACACTTGTCCCATATTTGTGCCTCTAGTCAGATACTTGCCTTCATAGATCCTTGAGATGAGCTTGCCATCAGAGAGCTTCGAAGAGCTTGGAAGACTACTCCAGACGAAGCATTGCACATTTTCTTCCAGAGCAGCTTTGGCAAGATCCTTTCCTTGTCGCTCTTCACTGACGGGATCGTCTAGAATTTTCTAAAGGAGAAAGAGACCTATTCTCAGCTTTCCCCCCCGGTTTGACAATAATCGAAAACGACATTTTTTAAACATACCGGATCATAGAAGTTCGTCACGGCAAACACACCCCAGCATCCTCGCAAAGCTGGCGCTATATCTGATGCGATCGTCAGATCAGCTTTCACGATCTCAGCTCCAAGCTTTGCCAGTTCCTTTGCTGCTTCGGAGTCGGGATTGCGTGTAAGTGCGCGGACACGATACTCGTTTGGAGATTGAAGAAGTAATTTGGCAACGGAACCCCCTGTTTCCTTGGTTAATAATAGAACGACTCATTACAATTCTGCAGGGGGGTCCGTTATTTATGCAAGAGTTACCTTGGTTCCCTGTTGCACCAGTGACAGCAATCAGCCTCGCCATGACTCAGTAAGAAATTCTCTATTTTTTTCTTTATTATCGTAGATGGGTAGGCTCTGCTGCCATATCTCGGTTATTTAAGTCTCCCTATCTTGGGGCTCTGTTAAATAATAATGCGGGGAAATTGAGATATGTAAGCAATAAAACACATAGGACCTAGGTACAAGAGGAAAAACCGTTCCGGTGGATAGCAGATGGAGCAGTTGGAGTAGGCCAACACATCATCGCAGATGGCTCACTCGGTGGGCCTGGTGGGGTGACCCCCTTGTCTGTGGAGTTCTATGGGGAGGTCTTAGCATAAACCATGCTTGCTGGAGAAACAAATATGATACTAAAGTTGCGGATACCCTTAGTCGATAAGAAGGGACCAACGGCTGCAAGGATCGGCGGCTAATTGAGACAAGAGCCCGCCTAACAAGTCTCTAAGCTATTTTGATAGCGTTTATTTTAGTTTCTTAGCGGGGTTGCTTATCTTTCTACTTGACCGGATTTCGATGGGAACAATATGACAAAATAATTCCGCTCAGACAAAGAAGGCGAAGGGCAACCTTAGCATTTCATTTTACTGGAGGTCCATTTAGCCTCCATTGTCACTTCTGCTAGCTTATTATTCCCCTACAGTGCTTCTTTTGTCTATTTTTCGCATTCCTGAATCGGTCTTCAACTTGAAGGGCAGATAGGTATCTAAGTACGGCAGCTAAGCTGGACTACTAAATTGGATCGGAACTATGTATGACGAATAGTAGGAATAAGATCATCAAAACAATCCGTTAGCTTTGATTTGGCTTTGCTCTCTTTATTCTCTCTTCGACCCCCCGATCTTCCCAGTCCACCCAACCATCCCCTAAGCCGTGATCCTCTCCGCGAGGATTACTGTTAAACAACTGGTGATGACTTCCTCAAGCATCCCATGTACGCTCTCATCAAACTTCTCAATCGCACTCAGGCTTCCAACAACCAGCTTGTCGGTCCGGTTCTGCCATACTGCTAGGATCTGGCTCGGATTCTCAGCAGAGATGAGTTTCAGGTTGCCGTTGTTATTTTGTACTTGACACTCGATCAAAGACAGAGCAGACTTGGAAGCTTTCCCCAAGAAAAAAGCCCTAGCCAAGGAAGCTGCGTCTTTTGATCGCATCACCCTGTTTCAGTAAAGTGGTATACTGAAGAAAGTTCCTCATCACGCCTCAGTCGCCCTAGGCGCAGGTTCCTTAACATGGCGCTGGATGACGCTTAGAAGGCCCCAAAAACCGCACCCCTATTTCAGCCTAAATTTGTCAGTCAATTATATTCGTGTACTGGTCATGTACTCGGAACGTTGAATAGTCAAAATGGCTCGCTAGCATTGGCGAAACGAGCTCCCTCCCTAATTTGGAAAATGCGGGCTGAGTTAAAGCAGTACCTATTTCTCGAGAACGGGGCATTACAATCCATCACAGACATCACCTAAAATAATAGCAAATAGCGCACAAGCCAACATATTTCGCATTCCGAGACGGAGATACGCCTCACTACTCAATTGTAGAGAAAGCAGAATGACAGTTTCAGCCAGGAAACTCGGACTACTACTGCCGTACACACCGCCCTAGACGTCATCGGTGCCATTTCTGCCGACAGAATTTCTCACCGCCAAGAAAATCCGCGGATGACAGGAAGATGAAGACAAACGTTCTCCACGAGTTTCCAGATCACCTCAGGGAACCAGGGGAGATCCAAGGTCTGATCCCCAGACGGGCTCAACCCAGGACGGTATAGGCTGTCACTCACCCATCTCAAATTGTGAGTATTCACACTCTCTGTGTCTCCTCCCAATTCCTCAGACACCCCAGGTCTCGACGAGATCCATCATCTCCGCTTCGCTAGGGCCTCCGAATCATTCAGAGATATACACTGAATCGGAGTCCATGTTTTGGTTCTGTTAGCTTGGATTTTTGCTATGTACAACTTCTACTGTACTCCACACTTCTCGCAGATTTACCCGATGCTCTACCTATTTTCTGCAGAATTGCAAAAGCTCACAGATTTCCAGGTTGACTATTTATCGGGATTCCTTATATGGTCTCCGGCTAGGATATCTCCTTTCTCAAAATCAATATGGCTTCAAGTTCCAGAGCATTGGCTTTGGGAGCTCGAGCAGCGGCACTTCCCCGCTGCTGCCACCGCCCGTCAATTCCGCAGCAGCGAGGTGGACTGCGGCCTCGGATAAGCTCGAGATATGCATCAACAGAAAGCACTGCTGCTGAATCCAGCCCTGCTGAAATTCCAAAAAAGGCGGGAAAGAAGGCGGGAAACGGGCTTAAGAGGACCATCCTCGGCACGTCGCTGGCTGTCACCCTTTTCGCAGGCTACATCTACTTCACGGATACCAGAGCCAGTATACACAGATATGGCGTAGTCCCTATCATAAGATTGATTTACCCTGATGCGGAGGATGCCCACCATGAAGGTGTGAAGGCACTTAGGAGGCTGTATGATTTGGGCCTCCACCCTCGGGAACGAGGGAATCCCGACGCTGATGGTGTCCTGGAAACCGAGGTACTTTTCCTAGTCTTTTGACTTCTGCGAACATAGTGCTCAGTCATCATTGTTAGGTCTTCGGGTACAAGCTTTCTAATCCCATTGGTATCTCTGCCGGATTGGACAAGCATGCCGAAATCCCCGACCCTCTCTTCGAAACAGGACCCGCCATTGTCGAAGTTGGAGGTACAACGCCGCTTCCTCAGGAAGGCAATCCCAGACCTCGTGTATTCAGGCTGCCATCTCAGCATGCCATGATCAACCGCTATGGCCTCAACTCCAAGGGCGCAGACCACATGGCTGCTGTGCTGAGACAGCGTGTTCGCGAATTCGCATACGCTGCCGGTTTTGGTCTTCATGTACTTGCTGAGGAACGTGTTCTGAATGGTGAAGCGGGCGTGCCCCCAGGAAGTCTCATTCCCGGAAAGCTCCTGGCCGTCCAAGTCGCGAAGAACAAGCTCACGCCTGATTCCGACATCGAAGCCGTAACGCGCGACTACGTCTACTGCGTCAACCGTCTCGCCAAGTACGCTGACATTCTGGTTGTCAATGTCTCCAGTCCAAACACCCCTGGACTGCGCGACCTGCAGGCCACTGCTCCTCTGACGGCTATTTTGAAGGGTGTCGTGAATGCCGCTAAGAGCACGGATCGCAAGACAAAGCCCTACGTCATGGTCAAGGTCAGCCCTGATGAGGACTCCGACGAGCAGATCACTGGCATTTGTGACGCAGTTTGGCAGTCTGGTGTGGACGGTGTCATTGTTGGAAACACAACGAACCGCCGTCCTGAGCCACTTCCTAAGGGCTTCGTTCTCCCAGAAAAGGAGCAGGCTGCGCTCAAGGAGACCGGTGGGTACTCTGGACCTCAGCTGTTCGACCGTACCGTGGCGCTTGTTGCTCGCTACCGAGCTCTTCTTGACAAGGGGCCTATTTCAAAGGCAGACGAAAAGGCGAGTGAGCTTGCAGAAGCTGCCAGAGCCACAGAGCCTGATGCCGAAAACCTGCCCCCAACCCACCCTGAGGAGCACACTCACACTCCCAAGGTGATCTTCGCAACTGGTGGCATCACCAATGGAAAGCAAGCTCTTTCTGTGCTCAATGCCGGAGCCTCGGTTGCAATGATGTATACTGGCATCGTCTATGGTGGAGTTGGCACAGTCACGCGCGTCAAGCAGGAGATGCGTAAGGAGAAGCAGGCAGAGGGGAAATAGGACCGGAAGGGGCAAGTATTGTAAAACATCTATATAGTTTTGTGTTATGAAAAAGGAAAGGGTTGTTGAAAGTTACTTCTAGTAGAAAATTGTGCCATACCTGGGCAGGTTCTCCCAAATTTATATTCTGAAAGGTGGTTCATCTACGCTGCCTATAGCCGACGACCTCTCATCATCTTCGACTATGGATATCGATGCATTCTTTCGATTTCAAGAATGTCACCCCAAAGCTCGCGGCCAGAAGGGTACCTCTCAAAATTAAGGTGTAAAGTCCGGCCGGTATTGTCGATCTTTTTCCGTATGGACGGCTCCTCAGACGAATTCTGCCGATGTGCCGGCTCTCCATGTAGCATAAATTCTATATATCTTGAAAGCTCATAAACTAGGAAAGCTTTATAATTCCCCCTTCGGAGCATCGGAAAATGGAGATTGGGGAACGGGGTTTGGTGGATCCCGAAAAAATTGGCTCTGACAATAAAATCAGCAGACAGCCGACTATCAAGAAATGGTCCCGTGGCTCAGTTGGTTAGAGTGCGGTGCTGATATAAAATCGGCGACGCCGAGGTCCAGGGTTCGAGCCCCTGCGGGACCATGCAATCTCTTTTCCTCTCTTGAAGTGTTAAGCATTCTCAGCGTCGTCGCTGGGCCCTACGACCCCTTTTTTGAGGGTTGAGTATCAACTATAAAGGGCGGTGCGACGGGGCAGTATTTTTTTTCGGTCTCAGCGTCTCGTGACCTACGGTGGCCTGGTCGGTTGCATACTAGACAAACACAACCTTGTTACGAACCATCATCCTTTTACTCCTGCGTCAACTGCTGCATTCTATCTCATACAGGGCCATGGCCTCAAACGAGGAAGATCGACCTCGCAAGAGGCCCAGGATCTCATCTGGGGATCTCTCGGAGAATGTGGTGGCAAGCCCTGGGTTGGAGGGTGCTCTTGAGGGCTCTAGCCAACCACATCGAGCCACTTTCCTGGCATCACTCAGCAGATCCATAACGCCGCCGCCACAATCTCGTTCGCGCCTGAAATCTCAGTCATCCCTGAAGTCCCTGAAGGCAGACGCTAATAACAACTTGTTTGACAACAAGAATGGTAATAATAATAACAGCAGTAATGGTCCGAGACTCATTCCGTCACCTATCCAGCTCACCAATATCCGTGACCTGCCTGCGTCCTCGGGCAATAACGTCGACACAGTCAGGTTGCGGGATATCCTGGGAGATCTCATGATCCGCGAGTGTTGGCAGTTCAATTACTTGTTTGACGTCGACTTTTTGATGAGCCAGTTCGATGAGGATGTCAGGGAGTTGGTGCAGGTCAAGGTCGTGCATGGGTCATGGAAGAAGGAAGCACCTAATCGTATCCGGATCGATGTAAGCATGAACCATTCTTGTTCCCTTTTTAGAATTCTTTGCAGAAAGACCGCTTGATCACTGTGTATTCTGTTTCTGGGAATTACTGTTCCTTTAAGGTTTCATTTATAATATACCCGTTTTTATGCTGTGCATACAGTGCATTCCATGTTGCCATGTAGACCAACCTTTATCGTACCTCTAATGTTAAAGAGCCTCCGATTTACTACTCAGTAGAATATAAGCAGCAAGATAGCTAAGTCTTTCCACCAGGAAGCATGTTCGCGCTATCGCAATGTCGAGGCCATAACAGCCTACATGCCCGAGCCATTCGGGACGCATCATTCGAAAATGATGATCCTATTTAGACACGATGATCTTGCGCAGTATGTAAACATCAAGTATTGGGTTCTATGTCTTTGTTACTAACGAAATCTAGAGTTGTGATCCACACCGCAAACATGATCCCTGGAGACTGGGCAAACATGTGCCAGGCTGTCTGGCGATCTCCACTTCTGCCCCTGTCGACAAGTGCCGAAACCACAAGTTCAAAGCAACCTTCTTCTACTGCTACTGCAGCCATCGGCACCGGTGCTCGATTTAAGAGAGACCTTCTTGCCTATCTCGATGCCTATGGCAATGGAAAGACAGGACAGCTGGTCAAGCAGCTCGAGAAGTTTGACTTCAGCGCCATCCGTGCGGCATTGATCGCTAGTGTCCCATCAAAGCAGAAGATTAGTAATATTGTGGACTCGAGAAGGGCGACGTTGTGGGGTTGGCCGGCTCTGAGAGATATAATGCGTCACGTTCCTATACGTCGAGACAGGAAGACTTCTGGAAAGCCCCATATTGTTGTTCAGGTCAGATAGCTCTCTTCACGATAGTACCTGTCAGCAACTAACATGCCTAAAATATAGATATCTTCTATCGCATCCCTCGGACAGACAGACAAATGGCTGAAAGAAGTCCTTTTCGAATCCCTCTGTCCATCATCTGTTCTTTCCTCCGCTACCAACTCCAGCCGTCCCAAATATTCAGTGATATTCCCCACGCCGGATGAGATCCGACGATCCCTCAACGGTTACGGCTCCGGCGGCTCGATCCACATGAAGCTCCAGAGCGCAGCGCAGCAAAAACAGCTGCAGTATATGCGTCCGTATCTATGCCAGTGGGCGGGAGATAGGGAGGACCCGACTAGCACCACTACCCTTAGTGGCAGCGTAGATGGAGGAGCAAGATCCAAGTGTGAAGCAGGCCGCCGCAGAGCCGCACCGCATATCAAGACCTACATCCGCTTTTCAGACGCGGACTCCATGGACCGTATCGACTGGGCCATGGTGACGTCAGCGAATCTCTCCACACAGGCGTGGGGAGCTGCCGCCAACGCGAACGGCGAGGTCCGTATCTGCAGTTGGGAGATCGGGGTCGTGGTTTGGCCGGATCTGTTTGCTGCCAACGATGAAATAGAGGCGGACAGAGACGGGGAGAAGAGAATGATCGAAATGGTTCCCTGCTTTAAACGGGATCTCCCCCATCCCCCTGCTCCTGCCTCTGTTGCAACAGCTGCTGCGGATGAACTGGGAGGAGACATCCACCTGCCGCGAAGGGAGCCTGTTTCTGCCATCGTTGGCTTTCGGATGCCGTATGATCTACCTCTGACTCCTTACGCCGCTGATGACGTCCCCTGGTGCGCGACGGCAAGCCATACGGAGCCTGACTGGATGGGCCAGACGTGGGACGGGGATTGAATGGTCATGATTCATTCACTAATCATCTTTTTATCCTGTGAACGAGGAACTTAATTGAATGAACATTTGTTCTTCCTGTTAATGGAAGGATATGAGTCACTGTAAAGTATGAGGTTGTACTGTACTACTGTTCCATGAAGATAATATGCTTATCTATGTGTTAAATGTAATAAAAGAATCCCACCTGACTTAAATACCTTCCCAGGTAGGTACTAAATACAGACATCTTCAGAGCGTTTTTTTCTGTCAATGCTGTATTTATCCAGGAACTATCTACCTGAACAGCTAATTACTTAGGCAATTGATTTATCTCCACGTGTTAGATTAGCCAAGTGAGCAGCACGCAAGTTCCATGTTCTTGTCTGGATTGATACGCAAACACCTACCTATCTACCTAAATGAGGGCTCTGACCAGCTAGATTAACATATTAAAATGACAAATGATGACTGAATGTCAGATACTTGCAGATGGATAAATAAAGTATGGTGCAGCTGTTAGTATCTGGAGCCCATAAGAACAGACTGTAAATTAGACAGGAAAAAAAAATCACGATTTGTGTTACAGTACCAGCCTGCTGTTCCTATTGCGTAATGGTAAATACCTGCCAGCTAAGTTATCAGGGACTGTAAATGGAAGCAAATAACAGTTCGATCAGATCAGTAAAACTATTGTACTGTACCTCAGAATACCAGCACCGAGCACAGACACGATGCGGGCATAACAATGCCTCCCTCCGGTGGGCCGATGCAACCGTCCATTCTATTCCCGCTTTCACCGCATTGATAACATGTCCAGCCCTTCTGCTTAAGGTCGTTTAGAAAGCATTCGTCTTGCCCACAGAGCCCGTTGCCTGAAACCCTTTCAGTTGTCCTTTGAGAGTTTGTAATAGACCAATTGTTATAGGTTGCGTCCTTAGAGTATTCGGGCTTGGGTCGTTCCTCGTGCCCACACCTATATTAGGTAGGTACCTTACAGTATCTGTACCACATCCGCGTTGCGAGAAAATGGCGATATTGGTTACTTTTTTGTCTGCTGGAACCGAATGCAAGGAATTGACTATCTTCTTTATGTAACCCCAGCAGGTAGTTGGTTACTATCTGCCTAGGTAGCAGAAGTCTCGCTGAGAGCCAAAACCTCCAAACAACATGAAATTGCCCAACAACGACATCATCTTACTCGATTCTAAAGACGAGGAGCGTATCTTTTAGACTAGCTACACACCTTTACCAAAAAAAAGCTACGTTAGTAAAACTTCAACCAAGACCGCCTGATTTGCTGCTTTCACTAATGTCGTAACCTGGGCCGATCTTGCTTAGGATCTATTCTTGGATATATACTACTCACTGGAGATGATGTTTACCTTCCTAACCAGGTACATAGATGCATTCAGCCTATGACTTATGTCCCTGGAACTGAGTTTATCAAAGAACTCTGTATCTTGAACCAATCATAATAATCCATGGTTGCTTTTTTTTTCCCTCTTCTCTTTGTATTCTACCTAAGTTACTCTAGGTAGGTAGGTATGCGCGATGAATTTCCCTCCCAGTATGATAGTAGATATTACGGACCTAACCTAATCTAGCACAAGTCTTAAATAACCTTAGTACCTACTAGTAGATTAGTACCTCTAAGTTAGGTAGGTACATGAACTAACTGTAGTAAGTATTCCAGCAGGAACGGCACATGACTACAACTGGAATAGAACAATAGAAAAAATATGGGTACAACTGAGATCAGATGAACAAACCACCAGGTCCCAAAAAAAGGGGAATAATCATCTGACTCTACCAACTCATCCATAGCAGCGGCTGTGTACAGATGCGGCGCTCCCGAGATCGCGGATCAAATTTTCAAAATTTTTTATTCAATAATGGATGTCAGATAGGTTAGGTATGGAGTAAACTAGTATACACCAGGAAATGCCGTCTACACCGTTGGGGGGATGATTTAGTATATTTAGTTACAGTTGCTGGAGCCCCGGGCCTGGAACCCGACCCTAAAATAATAAACCCTCAGGTGACCTCCAGAAATTTCGATCTTAGCTTTTTCCTTTTTTGCGGAAAGAAACGTGACCCCAACCCGACCGGTCTAGACGTATCAGTCATTGACTCATTCCACCTAGAAACCCCATCCTCGAGCAGTCAGGTGGCATGACTGGGAATTTAGACTGATTCATCCCATGCACCGTTCAAATCCACCCCCACAGTTTAGTATTATGGACCCTCATCGCGTCCTCCGACCCGTCCCCGCGGGCGGGCCGGCACCCTCGCTAAAAAGTTCTCCGGAACTGCTTAATCAGACCACCTCCGACTAAGTTACTAGTGCTTAGTAGTGTAATGGGGTAGTTAACTGTCCGGTAGACATCCCCTAGCCGACCTGGTTCTACCGAGGCAGAAGGCAAAGGATGCTTAGCTTTGAAGGCTAGACATCATATAGATAGTTTTGGGGGAAAAAATCCAAGCCTATAGCGGTAATATTTTAGATAAGCGAAAATATGATATAGAGAAAGATGAAACCCGTGCACAGTCATATTAAGATCTAAGCAGGATAATAGAGATCTGAGGTGAAGGACAGTGCAGAATTAGGTAGCTATCGAGATACAACACTTTTAGAGACATAATTTGCATATAATACAAGCCAACAATTGCATTAAATCAACAGGGAAGAAAATTCCTCAACTTTTTGAACAGCAGCCGGTAACCTTTGACTGTCGTATCATGGGCCCCATCCCTAGCCGTTGGCAGGGTTTCTTCAACCTCTCTCACGACCTTCCGGACGCCTTCGATCTCGTGAGCAAACCTGCCCAGGAACATGCCGTCCACAGCCTTCCCCAGGCCACCCTCACCCCACAGCCCTGGGCCCGCACTTCCACCGTAGAGAACTCTAACGTCGCCTTCCCGCTTCCCAATGACGGCCCGGATCCCGTCAACCACCGCTGAGACGTGGTCCACGCCAGCGGGCTCAGGCTTCCCGATCGCCCACACTGGCTCGTAGGCAAAGATCACGGGCGCATCAGGTGGGATGGCGTCCAGCACGGCGCGGACCTGAACCTCACACTGGCTAACCGCGACCCCTATCGCTTCAGAAGCGACAGGGCCCGGAGCGGTGACTTCACCGATACAGACGAGCGGGACCATGCCCTGCGCGCACACGGCAGCAGCCTTGCGGCCTGTCTGCTCGTCCGTCTCGCCAAAGATGGACCGTCGCTCAGCATGACCCAGCTCGACAATCGATGCCCCGATGGAGCGCAGACAGAGCGGGGAGACCTCGCCCGTGTACGCACCTAGATTGTCCCAGAAGCAGTCCTGGGCGCCCAGAAGGAACGGTGGAGGGAGAGAGGACGAGTCGTCGGTTTTGGGGAGCTTGGACTCGTATTTCCGGATGATCTCTGCGCAGGGATAGACGGTGAGGAAATCGGGAATCAGGGCGAGCAGCAGCTCGGACCGATTATGTGGTCGCACGATCTCATTCTTCGGGTCGAGCAGGTCGCGGAGGTACTTGAGGGTGCGGTCTGGGGTGAAGTACATCTTCAGGGAGATGATGAGAAGCTTCTGAGGGAGAATCGGATATGTCTGCTTGGTGGTCGCCATCTTTGCGCGATTATTATTATTTTTCTCGAGGAGCCTGTCCACCTCGTTGTCGTATAATATGCTGTCTCCTGTGTTAGAAAGCGGGCCGCTGCTTGGTGGCCAAGTTTTTGGATGCTGGTCTTTCCTCAACAGGATCGGGTCCCTTGAGAGCTGCGTCAAGGAGCTTCCTTTAAGGGGAGGCGGAAGATACAGCCTTCCAGAGTCAATTGGCAGCGATAAATATGGCGTTGCGAGACGACTGTTCAGATACAGAATACAAGCATGTGGTATAGGATGGGATATATCATTCTAATAACGTTGGATGGTCCAGTTACAAAGTGTCATATATAAAAGGGGATGGTATGCCAAGCCTCTAGAAGCTGGAGCAGCTCTTGTGGTAGGGGCAGGAAAGATCCCCTGGTGCGCCCCATGGGGTGGGTCATCACATGACTTAGATCCTCACTGCCTAGGACCTTGCCAGCCTAGACCTAGAACCTTCTTGACCTCATCAACCTTACCTTATTATCATCCTTACTGCTACTGTAATGGGGTAGTCAGGTAGACATCCCCATTGCGACCGGATTCTGCCGGTGCCGAAGGATTCGAAGGGTGCCTACTTAGCCAGAGAGGTTCGGCATCGTGTTTTGAACTTCTTCATTCGGCAATACAG
Organism: Thermoascus crustaceus; assembly: GCF_041956765.1. NCBI lineage: Eukaryota > Fungi > Ascomycota > Eurotiomycetes > Eurotiales > Thermoascaceae > Thermoascus > Thermoascus crustaceus. The sequence continues at coordinate 427,350 of NW_027192527.1, read as the reverse complement.
GATATTAACCCCCTTTAAGTTTAAACCTTGAATCGGGTAGGATTTTTGCTGGAATGTGTGATTAGACGACTCGATCTTCCCCTTGCTTACCCACACCCATACGGTCCGCTTCCTCATGGAAGCAGATGCCGATATCACCACTTCAGTAGATAATAGTTTTTAAGCAAGTTCTTCCTTCAGACACAATACAGAATGAGTATTCTCTAAGCCTCGGACCAGGCAGTATTTCTGCTAGAATGCATGATTATACTCAGTCTTCTCTTGCTTACCTACACTCATACAGTCTGCTTCTTCATTGAAGCACATGTTGATATCACCACTTCGATATTGGTTAATTAAGTTAGGTAGCTATCGTCTAATATTGATGTAGATACCTAGCTGGTTAGAAGAAATGCTTCTTATCAGATCGGAATTGACGTAGCTATTATAAGTAGATCGAGACTTATAATCTGTTGAGATACAGGATACAAGCATATAGTATAGAATGGAATATACTATTCTAACATTAGAAGGTCTAGTTAAAGAGTATCGTACATAAAAGGGGATGGATGAGATTGCATGCTACGGCTCTCGGAGCTGGAGCAACTAACCTCCAATGACTGCCTCAGGTGTCGGTTGGCCCAGCTATCCTCTGATTCATGCCTCAAGGCGGATAAATTGGTTGATCTCCATCAACCGATGCGACCACGACCAGGGCTCCCGGCTGGTGATGTCACGGATCCTTGTTGAAGAAGGAGCTGGGTGGCAGAAATGCAACAACCCAGAAAATGCCTCTGATACACAGACGGCAAGCAGCTAGGCGAGGAAGGCGGCAGGCATGCTACACGAGCCGCCAGCCGCCAGCGGTGTGGAGGAGTGCTGCACGACATGTGAGGGGAAGAGGGGCCAGGGCTTATCGATAAGGAGGGCGGTTGCGGTACGGTAAAGCAGCATACACGCCTCTTGGGCGCTAGTGCGTACCTTACAGTATTCCATGCCTCGCAGCCGCCCGACCGAGCCGTCGCCGAGGCGTCACAGTACGGTGGAATCTGACCAAAATTTCGAGCGCCGGTCACGTCTGCCGAAGTTTACCAGACGCCAACCGGGATGCCAGAAGTGGAGATCCGGGTGGAGCCCTGCAGCCTCTCGATAGTTGATGCAGGCACGTCGGTGCCCTGAGCGGTTTTCCTTTGCGGCAAGAGCTGTACGCTCTGGGCAACGACCGCCCGTAACTTTAGGTTGTTACCGGTGTGCCTGTCTCCCGTCCGCTTCCCTGCTGAACTGGCAACATGGAAGGCCGCATTGGGGCATCCCGCGGAACTGCGACGTTGCTAACGTGGTAGAAACCTGGAGAAAACCCGGGGGTCTGGATCGAGTTGCTGCTGCCAGCTAGCTAGCATTCTTCTTTTATGTCTTATATCGTGGGACCTGTGGGAGTATGGGAGCATTGATGTATTTCGTACGAAATACAGTCCATCAATAGTAGGTAGTACTAATGCGTTGAAGTATACCGGGGTCCTGGGTATACGGCCGGGAGCACGAAGTACTCGGAGAGCAGGTCCCGGCGGAAAGCTGTCGCAACCATCCCCGGACGACAGCGCCCCGAGCAAATCAGCACGGATAGATCGACGGAAGCTTCACATGCGGGATAGGAGTATACACAGAAATGCCCAGGATCTCGAGTCCTAAATGTCCCGAACGGTGGGGAGGAGCCTAGGACGTGCGGCGCGGCTGCGAGACGCTACAACGGTATGACGCCACCAGGGGACTCGTGGACCCAGAGCTCATATCGAGCAGCGCCATCTCATTCATTGGCAGGCGACAGGACGATATTGATAACTTCATGGCGGTGGAGATGGCCTGTAATAACGGGCAAAGAGGACACCGGAGGGACGCTTTCAATGCATCTGATTGGAAATGCCAGGGGTTTGTATCCTCGGCTCGCCACCTCCACAACTCGGAGCCCTGAGGCGGGGAAGGTGGCAGGAGCAGTTATATAAGGCCTCTTCCTTCCCATGCTTCATTTCGTCGTTCAGACTTCTCTCGATTCATTGAAACAGTACTTCTCTCTGCCTGCAAAACTTCCATTCCACCACAGCTTTTATCAGACACATACCATATACCACCATCCACCATGTCTGCCGACCTGAAGCCTCTCCGTATTGTCATGGCCTGCGATGACGCTGGCCACCCCTACAAGGAGACCATCAAGGCCGTCTTCGAGAAGCACCCTCTCGTCGAGTCCGTCACTGATGTCGGTGTCAACGACACCTCCGACAAGACTGCCTACCCTCACCCTGCCGTCGCGGGTGCCAAGCTCATCGCTGAGGGCAAGGCTGACCGTGGCCTGTTCATCTGCGGTACCGGTCTGGGTGTCGCTATCGCCGCCAACAAGGTTCCTGGCATCCGTGCCGTCACTGCCCACGACCCCTTCTCCGTTGAGCGTTCCATCCTGAGCAACGACGCTCAGGTCCTCTGCATGGGTCAGCGTGTTATCGGCATTGAGCTCGCTAAGAAGCTCGCTGTCGACTGGCTCAGCTACCGCTTCGACCCCAAGAGCGCTTCTGCCGCCAAGGTCCAGGCCATCAGCGACTACGAGAAGAAGCTGACTCAGGTCAACGGCCACTAAATTCCTTCCCGGATCCGTCAAGAAAGGGTTCCTACATCCGACGACCTGACCTTTTGCCGCTTGCATGAGGGAAAGACGGGGGATGATCCACTTGTTTTGTTTACGACCACGGAGAACATTATGCAGCGAACCACCTGATTGGGTGTCTTTGTCGATTTCAATTTATACCCCGGAGTGATTCAAGCGGAATGATACCATTGCTTTGGAGCGTGAAACGACGAATTGGAAAGCTGCCTTTAAAGGCGGACGGGTCTATTTTCCTCTCTATTTTCTACTGGATAGGAAGTAGAGGGTATTTCAGACAGGAATAGGAATAGAGAAAAAAATTAAAAATAGAGGTTAAGGTTGCATTACCATTTGTTTTCTTTCCAATTCGACAATAACCTATTCCTGTAGTTCGAACACTGTAGGCGCTAAGGATGATGGGTGGGTTTTGATCCACCTTTTTAAAACCTGTTTACGATCGTGCTACGCCGTACATGGGGGGGATTTGCGGAGTCCACTCCAGCTGCTCAGCTACACCCCGTTTGCCGTTAGGACCCAAAGGGCTGTAGGAGTCATGCATCCACGAACCTAATTTATGATGTATTTCTCTGGGACAATGTGGCAAAGGTGTCCCTTCCGATGATAGCCAGTAGAGCTATACTTGGCATGTAATGTATCGTAAGGGCTCGGCTATGTGTTGCGCGTCCCGAGTCCTCTCGATCGTCCAGTGCAACCCGTCTAGACGCCTAACTCACCTTCCCAAGATCATAAAATGGACCAAGTGTATCCAGTAACCGCTTTCCTGCAATTACCTCAGCAAACACACAATGACATCGACAGGAATAATTACAATAAAGCTCCGTGAACAATGCCATTGTCGATACACCCCATAGCGCCGTTGTTCCGTTCCGCTTAGTCATCCAGGCCGCATGCCCAGGAACATTGACAAGCGCCCATCACCTCAACGATTCTGTGGGGATCGACGTCTTTCGATCGGGGCCTTATGGTGGCCAGCCCGCCACACACCGTACGTTGGATGGCAAGCAGGAAGAGAGAACAACAACCCTCCTTTGTGGTGTGTGCTGTGCGTATGGTAAGAGATATAGATTCTCATAGTACCAGGCCATCTTATCTTTTTCATTTCCTCTTTTGTGAAAGCAAGCGAAGGGAGTCCGATACCTTAGTACTTAACTCCGGTTGCTTATACCCGCTACGGTAGCTAACCCACGATTTACCTACCGCACCGTGCCGCGGTGTCCTGTTCTCGGTCTCGGAATCTCCAGTTATTGATTTGATTGATTAGGTAGCGCGCCCCAACATCCCGATTTTTTTCTAAATTCTGAGGGAACCAGTGGAAGGCCCATGGATCGAGTAGCGTTTCTGCTGTGAAAGTCGCGTCATTATTCATTTAAGGAAAAAAGCAAGAGCACACATTGGAATTTGCGTGTTTCCCTTTTTGCCTGCGCGATAATACCTACCCTACCTACCTATCCAGACTTTCGGTGCCGGTCCGTGGGCAACTCTTTGTGTTAGCTTGAACAACAGCGCTGCTGGAGAGAGCGACCATCACTACTTGCCAACACTCGTGCGGTAACCAATACCTTTCCAAGTCCAGAAAGAAGAAAGTGTGAGAGGGTGCGCCATTAAGCAAAACCCCCCAAACCCAAAAGCCGGTCCTTCAATTAGGAATGTCGTACGAGCTGAAGGAGAAAGGCAATCAGCTCTTCAAGGAGGGCGACTACGCCGGCGCAGAGGAGCTCTATTCTCAAGCGTGAGTTTGCTCTCTTTTCGTTGATTCTGTGATTCAATCCTCGCATCGGGGAGGAAAAGAAAGCTGTGCATTGGAGGAGTTCAAATCGAGTTAACAAAAAGTGTGTGCGCGCGCGTGGCCGTGGTTTCCGATTCACGGTCGCCGTCTTTTCTTCTTTCTGTATATCTAGGATCCAGAAAAATGCCCGCGAACCGACCTTCTTCACGAACCGCGCCCTGGCCCGCATAAAGCAGGAATCTTGGGCGGGCGCGGAGCATGATGCGCGCGCCGCGATCGATCTCTACGGTCCCAAGAACGCCGCCAGCCTGAAGAGCTGCTACTACCTGGCCCAGGCGCTGCTGGGGCTGCAGAAACCGCAGGAGGCCTACGAGGTCGCGATCGATGCCTACCGGGCGAGTCTGGCGGCCAAAAGCCCGCAGACGGAGAACCTCTCGAGAACGGTGCTCCGCGCGAAGCAGCAGATATGGGCGCAGAAGGAGACGGCCAGGCTGAGGGAGATGAATGAGACCCTGGCCAGCGTCGAGCAGCTGATCGAGGCGGAGTTAAATAAGGAATTGAGTGAGCTCCAGGCCCAATTGGATAGGGGGGAGATTGGACAGATCGGCTTTGCAGAGGACCAGAAGGCGTTGCGAGAGGAGGCGGAAAAGAAGATCCATAATGTGCGCGAGGCTTTCCGCATTGCCTCCGGCGGGGAGATCCAGGAGAGGGTACGATTCTATCGCTATATCCCGTTGAGATTCAGGTCTGCGAGCTAACATGTTGGTTTCCTTCAAGGTCGTCCCTGACTACCTGATCGATGGCATCTCCTTCGAGATCATGCACGACCCTGTCGTCACACCCTCTGGACACAGCTTCGACCGCATAGGTATCGTTAAGCACGTCGAGCAGGCGGGTGTTGACCCGATCACTCGCGTGCCCATGACCGTCAACGACTTGCGACCCAACTACGCACTGAAGGCCGCGTGCGATGACTTTCTTAACAAGAATGGATGGGCCGTGGATTGGTGATATTGATGATGGGAACTTAGCGAATCCTTATTCCCTTTGGTTTCCCCTCTTAGCCTGGGGATCAGTTTCGTTTCATTTTATTTGTCTATATTGTGTAATACCCGTTTTCTTCTTTCAAAGCGTTGCATGGGATCGGCGTCATCCATTGTTTCTGCAACTGTATGTACATACATCATACCAAGAAGGACGAACGAGCCAGAAGACAAAACTGGCCATTGGTTTCGGAGCATCAGAGGTGTTAGCGTCTCTAAGATACGCTTCCATTGGCATTGCATACATCTTCACCACCGGAAACCCTCCCTATATCATATCTATAGCCATAGTGAGATCCCAGATCGTCGCCTCCTGCCGCTGCTCCCCCGCCTTTTACAAGCTCGCCATGAAGGAATTACAGGTGTTATGGTCGCCCAACGGTCAACCACAACACCTGTAATTCCATGATCTTTGTTCACCACAAAGCCCTCCGTCGTCTAACGACAAGATCTACGCCCTGAGCTTCAAGAGAAGTGCTAGAAATACAGAACAGAGCAAAACAGGTATGGCGGCCAGCGGGAAAACCTCTCCGCGTCCCACCGTCCGGAGTCGCAACAGTTTGATCCGTTTGCACCAGGCAGACAACTAACCCCGCCATCCCACCGCGCGGTTTGTTGGTTTGACAGATTGAGATTCCTTCCCCTCCCCCTCTATCAATCTATCTATCTACAACTCGCGAAATAACAGCAAAACCGCCCATCACAATGGCCGACAACGTTTCCACAGTGGCCGCTGACCTGGCCGCCGCCATCCCCTCCGCTGTCTCCACCCAGGAGCAGGGTCTCTCCCTCTCGGAGCTGCAGAAGAGCGTGCTGGCCGCGAAGGCCGCCCTGGGCACCGACGACGCCGGCGAGATCACCAAGAAGCTGGGCGAGGCCGTCGCGGCCGCCCTGGCCCTTCCGGATATCCAGCCCGACGCGGACAAGATCGGTTCCAAGGACCTCGATCTCTCCGAGAGCAAGTTCCCCCTCCCTGCCTCCATCTCGCAGGAGCAGGCGACTATCGTCTATGCGGCGTTCAAGGTCGCGTATGACCAGATCATGAAATTGAAGCAGGAGCCGGATAACAATGAGATGCTTGAGGTGCGCGGGATTTTCTTATGTCTCTTTTTTACCACACTTTATTTGATGGCGTTAGAGGCTCAGAGAGGGGGAGATAAGTGTTTCTGTGATGGATGTTGGCTTTCGAGGAATAATCTAGGTGTTTGCAGCTGGATTCTTGGGAACAGACCCTGCTGTCAATGAGTCTGTCCATTGGGACACTGCCGTTGATTGAAAAGATGCCAAATTTCTCCTCTCTGCCTGCTTGTCTTTGTTCCGCTATTGCTATTCGGATTGGATCAAGAGAGATTACTCCTGCTGACACTCGGTTTTACTCTACAGGTCTACGCCTTCGGCAAGCAGGGTCTGCGGACTGCTCCCGAGAAGCCCGGTGTCTTCAACATCAAGGTACGTTTCTACTGAAATTTACGAGCACATATTACTTCATCCTTCCCTCACCCTCTCCTTTCCTTTTCTCCCCCCACTTCACCTTCGCGGTTCCCCTCTAACGCTTTTGACAACGAAATAGGGCAAGTACAAGTTCGACGCCTGGGCCAAGATCGTCAACACCCACCCCGTCAAGGCGCAGGCCCAGTACGTCCAGGTGGTCGACAAGCTCATCAACAAGTACGGAAAGCAGTAAATAATTAAATAAAACAAAGGAAAAGGAACTTGGAACTTGTTGATAGTTTTTATTATCTAAATTATCCCCATATACGTCGAAAGTTTTTTCTTTTGAACCATACCATACCATACTATAGCTTTCTTTCTTTCAAGTACTTATGGATGGAGAGAGAGAGAGAGAGGATATGTTTCTGCCTTTCTTTTTTTGAAGTGTGGTTCGATTGATATTACTCGGACTCTTGTTTTTGATTGACATGATGTAACGAGAGTAAGGGATTATCTAAGGTGGTGGAATTATCATAAATAGCTATGGATATCTACCTTCCTGACTTAGCTAAAGAATAAGTAACTTGCTGCTATACTAATTGGAGTATCCCAGGTATATTAGGTATACGTGTATAGTCTGTTTCCAGGTACCCGGAAAATTTCCTGTCGGTACGAGATAGTTACAGGTAGCCTGGTGGACGCAACGTATGCTTATCCGGCGTGGGATCACCTGTTTCTTTTGAGATTTGCTATGTAGTATGTTGAGAAAGTGATAGTTCTCACCATAATTCCAATTAGATTGAAATTAATCGTACACTTTTAAAATCTTTTGTCTCATACTATTATTGTACATGTCGAAAAGAAAATCCAAAATCGATATCCACAAGTCCAATAGGTTAAAAAAGGATTAAAGAAAGGCCGCCGCAAAATCTCACGGGTTCAATGCAAGCAGCTCACCCGATCGATCCAATTAATCGATCAAATAAATCAATCACCACATAAACCTCTGCACCTTCCCCGGCTCCTGCGGCCACTCAAACCCCTTATACAAGAAGAGATACCCCGTGACCACATTAATCGCGACGAACCACAGCGTCTCCAAGACCAGGGGGAAATTCGTGACCAGCTTCGAGATGAACAGGCCCTTCTCATCCCGCGTGTGCTGCTTTCTGTACATCGACGGGGTCGGCTGCGGCGGGATGTGCAGCCTCCACATCACCCAGGGGATGATAAAGTAGCGCGGTTCGACGAGCGGGGCGGTGATGAGCGAGAGGGCGGTGGCGGCGAGCCAGATGAGCACGAAGCTCACCCGGAGGGGCTGGCGCTGTTGGAGCTGGCGCTGGATGAGGTGCTCGCGGACTTTGGCGAGGGTTTCGGGTGAGATTTGCTGCTGTTGCGGCTGTGGCTTTGGTGCTTGTTGTGTGGCCTTTGCGGCCTGTTTAGCAGATGCTGCTGGCGACAAGCCGGCCTTCTGGGCCTCTTTTTTGGCTCTCTTCTTGGCTTCCTGCTTCTCCTGCTTCTTCGTCAAGGGGGGTGGCTGGTTGGGAGCGGGCGACAAAGAAGGGATCTGGATGTATTGAGGCTGTGGCGGGGGCGTTGAGAAGCCGAAGGCAGATAGGACGGCCCATGCGCACAGGAAATAGATAAACACCGCGGCGTACTTGACCGCTGGGTGATACCTGAGCAGAATCCGGAAGGCGTAAAAGGTATAGTGGCGGTTATCAGCCAGGGTGAATGGGTGGACGATCGTGTTGAAGTGGACGACGGCAAGCATGATAGGGATGATCGCCAGAGCCGTCAATAGTGCCGGAAAGCCCTTTTTCTTCTCGGAGAAGTCATAGTTCGAGAATTTCGGGATGTGAGCGTTGGGCACGATCAAGTTGATCAGGGGAACCAGGAGGATAGGCCAAGAGAAGAACACGAAGTACGGCCAGATGTAGAACATCTGCGGCAGATGCAATCCCACAGTGTGGTACTCTTTGTGGCCTGATATCATACAGTCAGAGCTATTTGCTCATTTCCAATTCTTACGTAGACTGATAGGAAAGCTTACCCATGACGACTCCGCCATTCCATAACACGAATGCGCCAAAGGCTGCTAGGATAATAAAGTACGGAACGAGGGCCACAATCAGATGAGATAGATTGCTCAAGCCGGCAATGACTAGCGACAAGCTTGTCTTAAAGTAGTCTAGGATCCAGACCTTCAGCAATGATGTCCAGGGCTATATACTGTATAGGATAGGACCACACACACCTGAAATAGAAGCCTCGTCCACTATGGGATCATACAGCTCATTTTGCGAGCTCTTGTTCGCTATCTCAGAAAGCTCTGAAGACTTGCACTGTCTGCAGACCTCGCGAAGCTTTTGAACGGCACGCAGTCCACCAAAGAAAACAGAGACCCAGAAGATATTCGTCTGCCGGAAAACCAAAGCGGCCAATCCCAAGGCAAGGAATAACGGAGTTCCAAGCAAAGAATCTTTACCATCGGAGGTCCGTTTGATGTCCCAGATATAGGCTTCAATGACCACAAGAAGAGCAAGAACGTCGGTGTAATACAGACCCGAGAGGAAGAACAGCGGTGGAAAAAGACAGATGTTCAAGACCGCCTGGCTCAACCACGCTCCCGTCGGTCTTGTGTTCCGTTCTTTCCGCAGATAATCCAGGAGAATCTGAAGCCTCCAGGGCAAGATAATAGACATGGCGGCCACATTGGTGGCTCGCAAGTCAGGCGTGCTGAGCTCGACCGGCTCACCGCGGAGAAAGCGGATGCAGGAGCAGAGAAGATACGACCAGAGATACAGACCCGGCGGGGTCGTTATCTTGGGATCCCATTGCGTCCAGTTGTGAGCCCAGTACGCCTGCGCTTGATGGACATGGAAGACCTCGTCCATATACGGTTCGGGAACCGTGCCATTGATCTTCGTCCGCCAGAGGGGGATGGAAAGCAGGACGAATGGGACGAGGTAGCGCGCAGCCCGAGTCAGGCCGGACTCGAGCTGCGGTGAACTCATGATGCCCTGGCCTCCGAATACAGGAAATCTTTTTTTTTCTCTCTTTGTCTCAAAAAAGAAAATAAAAGAAATGACAGATTGCGGAGCTCTGGCCGGGATGCCGAACTGTCCGCTCACCGCGTCCGAGTGCAAACACGCCAAACAGCGCATCTGTTTCGCGACATGTCTCCATGGAGAAAGTATTATATTTTCCAAGAGACCCGGAGATTGCGAATTCTCATGGATTGCCTATTTTTTTGTCCCTTTTTAAAAATCTTCGAAATGATATTATAAAGCAAACAGCTCGAATTTTGCCGCGAGACCAACGGCCCATAGCCAATACACATCAGACGACCTCCGAATCGTGAACGCTTCCCCGCGTGTGATAACGCCGAACAATGGCTTTCCCTCTTCCGCGGGGCATTACGCCCCCGGAAATAGCATTTCTGGCGGAGATGGAGATGGTCACTGTTGTACCGCGTCAGCGTTTAGAAGGTCTCGAGCTTCTCGGAGTAAGTTGATCTTTCCGCTGTCCAAAGCCTCGCGGTCGACAAAAAGGCACTAGAACGCTACGGATACAATATGTCTTATACTTCCTACGCTACAGCCTTAAATATAACCCAATTGACTAAATAACAAATTGCAGGGCCCAACCGAGCCACTCCAACCCCCCCGCCGCACCACCCTCCCCCTCTGGCTCGCCCTCCTCCTCAAGCGTCAACGCCGCGCCAACATCCTCCCCCCCTCCTGGCTGCACCCCGAACCACTCTCCCTGATCCTCGAGATCGAGACCAAACACCAAGACTACAAGGACGCTTTCTCCCCTCCGCCCCGACTGCCCGGGCAACCGGACGTGTACGAGCGCAGCGCAGGCGCAAGAGCGAACCCCACCCCGCGCCGCACGCTCGACGGACAGCAGTACTTCCCCGCACCGCCGTTCCTGCCGCAGAATGTGGCTCTCAGCTCGGCGGAGGCGACAGAGCGGTCAGGGGATCCGCCGGCCCTGCCGTATCACTGGTTGGAGGTCGGGAATATGTTGCTCGACGCGGCGAGCGATGATCTTGTGGATCCGGATCAGATACGGCGGCTGCTGAAGGATCTGAGGGAGGTAAGGATGGCGAAGATGAGGAAGGGTGTGGATGTGCTGGAAGCCGCGGCCAGTGTGGGTGGGGGAGGAGGAGTTGCGATGACGGGAGTCGGGGCCATGGAGATCGGAGAAGGGAGAGGTTTCGTGGCTGGGGTGGTCGAGGGATTGAGGTATGTCCCTTGTCTCATTTTCTGATGTCCGGGAGTGGTTGCTATTTGCTGACACGCTGGGCTCACACAGGAAAATCGGGGCATCCAAAGAGCAAGCACGAAGAGAACAGATGGCCGAAGAACGGGAGAATAGAGGATACGATGGTACCCAGGATTACGAAGACGAAATGGAGTTCTAGGCGTTCCTTTCCATTTATCTTGATCTTCTGAAGTTACGGAGAAAGGATACGATGCGGTCTACGAGCCCTTTTTACGACGAATTATTGTATGTGTATATACCCTATACTCCATACCAGTTAGAGAAAAGAAAGTCCAATTCCCACAGGAAAACGCCGTGCAGGATGCCACGCTCCATGCCATAAAAACACATGAGTCGAAAACAAGAAAAGGAAAAATAATGGAGGAACTGCCCTGTAGGATCTACTCGTGCTGATTCTCTGTACTTTCAATTATCCCTGCTGGACGGGATCCCAACGGCACAACTGGACCCTAAATCCACAGAATCAAACCAAAACAAACGAGACCCCATCAGGACGACTGTTTCGATGCCGCGGCTGCAGCTTCCCGATCCTTCTGCTGCAGTTTCCTCCGCGCCGCCAGGATCATATCGTCTCTCCGCTTCTGCAGCAGTCGCTGACGCTCACTCCGGCTCTGCGACCATGCACTCTCTGTCGAGGGCTCCCTAGACTCGGTGCCGTCTTCCTCTGCGATCCTTGAGCCGAGATTGTAGCGCGATATGAGGTCCTGGGCTTGTGGTTTCGGAGAAGCTCGCGGTGCTGAGGGTTGAGCGGTGATATTAGTAGCAGGAGGAGGAATCTGCGGCTGGAACGATGGCGGTGGCTAGACGTGCAAAGACATGTTGTTAGTGATCGTGGACGTCTTCAAGCGATGAATTTGACACTCTCCAGCCATCCTGGGATCGGAGAGGAGAGCAGGTAGAAGGCAGAGGACTTACCACTTCCAAACCTCTCCCCGTCAATATCCTCTCAGTTGTCGCCGCAACGCTGCCTCCGTTCCTCTGCAAGTCCCACATGATGTCGCGCCTGTTCAGCTGGGGAAACATCTGCGATATCTGCTCCACCTGCGCCGGGTCGACGACTCTCCCACGGCGGCCTTGCGCTTCTCCTGGTCTGTTCCCATCCGAGCCACTATCGCGGTTCAGGAACCATCGAAGCACGAAGAAAGACACGACGGCCAGGGTCAGGAGCGAAGGAATATTGAGGGAAGGTTCTTCGTCCGGCATGTCGGAATGACGCTATGTACGGAGGTAACTGCTTATCGCGATGCCAACGGTAATTGTATGAGTGTAGGGCAATTATCGAGTTTCGAGGTGAAATCCAACCTATTGTGACGTGAAGGTCGGAGAGAAGGACAATGGATGATGGATGTGGCGGGCGGTCGTAATATGGGACCGTGATAAACAAGTCAATCCCACGCACTAACGAGTGAGCATATGTACAACGATAGCAGTTATTCTTGGATACTGCAGCGCTGGTCTATCGGACAGGAGACAGCATAAGGATAGGGTGATAGATGCTGTTGACCAGCGGCGCAGCGCAGGAGAGACGGTGTTGCCTGTCTAGAGTCCAGTTGGCCAAAGCGGCGTCTTCGGAGGTCCCACGGGTCGGGTGCGGAATTTCCCTAGCAGATCGTCTGTTATGACGGTTCTCTGAGCATTGTGAGAGGAACATGTCTTCCCTTCTGTTCTTCTACAGCTTCATATGGACCTAAAGTGTCCTCCAATCACGGATCCTTTCTCTGCAGTAGAATATATGGGCTACCTCCCCCAGTTCTCCAATCCAACATGTTCTTCTCATCTCAACTGACTGACATTGCCTGTTGGTCATGTGATAATAATCACATGATAACTAAGTTACGTATCTATCCTTACTAAGCAATCCTCATTTCTAGTTTTTTGGGATACTCCGATGCGATCAAAGGCAAAGAAATAACTTCAGTTCGCATCCCCAGGAAGATCATACCTAAATTTCCTGGGTACCTATCGTCTCCGACCCCATTCTACCTTACTGTCAGCCAATTGCACAAATTTCAAAATGCCCGGCGCTCTCACGACGATAGACCTCCAGGGCGCATTGCCCCTCATCGCGCGGGGCAAGGTGCGCGACCTGTACGAAGTCGACGACAAGACGCTTCTCTTCATAGCGTCCGACCGGATATCCGCCTACGATGTGGTTATGGAGAACGGCATTCCGAACAAGGGCTTCCTCCTCACCCTTTGCACTAAAGCCTGGCTGAAGATCCTCACGGACGCCATCCCCTCCCTCCGCACCCACCTCCTCACCCTCGACCTCCCGCCCCAGATCCCCCAGTCACTCCGTCCGACGCTACAGAACCGCAGCATGCAGGTGCGCAAGCTGAAGATGTTCCCTGTCGAGAGTATCGTGCGCGGGTACATCACCGGATCGGCGTGGAAGGAGTACCAGAAGTCGGGCACCGTGCACGGCATCAAGGTCCCCGCCGGCCTGAGGGAGAGTGAGGCCTTCCCGGACGGACCGATCTATACCCCTAGTACGAAGGCGGAGCTTGGACAGCACGATGAGAACATCCACCCGGACCAGGCGGCCGCTCTGGTCGGGGAGCCCTACGCCTCTCAGATCGCCTCCCTCTCGCTCCAGCTGTACAAGACCGCCCACGCCTACGCCCTCGAACGCGGCGTCATCATCGCTGACACCAAGTTCGAGTTTGGTCTCGACACCGAGACGAACGAAGTCGTGCTGGCTGACGAGATCTTGACGCCCGACTCGTCGCGGTTCTGGCCCAAGGACAAGTACGAGGTCGGCCGGGGCCAGGAGAGTTTCGACAAGCAGTTCCTGCGGGATTGGTTGGTCAAGGAAGGGCTAAAGGGCAAGGAGGGCGTGCGGATGACGGAGGAGGTGGTCTCGAGCACTGCAAGCAAGTATCAGGAAGCGTATGACCGGATTGCCAGCGGTGTCAAGGGATGAATGGATTGAAATCCTGCCGATTGCAGAACGAATAGGACAGCAGGTGTGAAAAAATGTCCAATCGTCTGTCCTTCCATGAATCAACTTCTCTCTCGTGGAATGGATGCGCCATGAAGCCTTGAGAGGTCTCTTAATGAATACTCCATCCCCGTCGTCTCTTGTCTAGGCTGTTGTTTGCCTTCGATTGACGGCGGCACTGGGAACAGTCGTCTCTCGATATATACACTCTGCGCGGAACGGGTTTTCACGGGCTAGAGATAGTCCATCCATCGTCTTTCCCACTTGCTACGACTATATATCCATATGAATGCAAAAGGAAACGAGACTTCATGGCATATTTGTTGATGTCTTGCTCATGCTCTGGCGGTTTTTTCCATCTCAATTAATCCCATGTACAGTACTATACTTACCAGTAAGCTGCACATAAATCTTATCCGTGTAAAAAAGATGGAGACTTGGGTGAGGACTTTGTTAAAAAAAAGCCCCTTACCTAAGTCCAGTATATACGAAAGCAAAGATACCAATCTATACCCATGGGAATGGGAAAGGAGACCTTTATCATAAAAAGAAGGAGCAATAAACAGTTTCATTACGCGTATATCATCGCAGAACAGAGAAAAGCCCATTCGAATCCAGAAACAAAAAAAACCGACATGTACAACAAAAACAACCCACCCACGATGCACCACCACACCATCCATCCATCCATTCATTCATAACCAGTTAGTTGGCAGGCAATCAATGGCCGACCACATCCGATCCATACGACAAACTAAGTACCCAGTGCATTCCAAACAGACTAACCTGAAAACGAGAAGAATATAGACAGATCAGAAGAATGTCATCAAGATAGCCAAATTTTATTATTTCATATCAGCCGGAGTCAAGGCCTGGACGACACTCGTTCCTTCGCTGAATCTCGTCCGGAAGATCCGGTTGGCGTTCTGGAACATGCCGTCCTTCAGGGAGACGACGATGAACTGCGATCCCTTGAAGCGCGTCTTGATCAGACGGCCGATGTTCTGCGTGTGCGACAGGTCAAGGGCAGCGTCCACTTCGTCGAGGATGTACATGGGCGCGGGCTTGAATTGCAGAAGGGCCATGATGAGTGACAGGGCGATGAGAGACCTAGAAATTAAAGATCGTTAGTCCGGGACCATTTTTTTACACGCTGACGGAAATGACGTACCGTTGTCCACCACTCAGTTCGGCCAAGCTCTGTTTCCAGACCTTGCCCAGGGATACCTTCACCTCCAGACCATCGGTGATGTCCTTGCCTTCGGGCGGATCCAGCTTAGCAAAGCTACCTGGCAGAAGCTCCGCGAAGATTTGACCGAAATCGCTGTTAACTTTCGTCCACGTCTTGTGCAGCGCTTCCTTCTTGTATTCGTTCAAGTTGATGATTGTCTCCTCGATCTTGCGCTTATCCCTGATGACGGTCCTCATCATGTTCTTCAACGCGACCTCTTTCTTCTCCACGCTGTCGATCATGTTCATGACCTTCGGGTTGATCTTCTTCTTCATGCCTTGGAATCGCTCCGTCAAGTTGCGTAGAGTTGCCTTGCATTCTGCGATGTTCTGGCCCTTGAAGTCGTACGGGGTATTTGGACGACCGAAATTATCCTTTTCATCGGCGATCCACTCGTGCTCCTTTTCCATATTGGCAACGGCCTGAGTGGCAGTTTGCTGGTCTTTGTGCAGTTTCTCAAGCAGATGCCCCAGCTTCTGCATTTCGAGACCCTCTTCAGTAATGCGCGAAGCTTTCGATCGTATGGCTTCCTCAAGATCCCGCAGTTCGTCGTCAAAGCCGGTAAGTTTTGCCCGCTCATCTTCAAGTTGGGCTTGAGCAATGTCGTGGGCATCCTTGGGATGTCAGTGCACACGATATAAGAATATACCTGTGATTATTTTCTTACCTTAATCCTTGCTTGCTCCCTCTTGAGAGATTCTGCCTCCTCCATCTGAGCCTTCAGGGTAGAATCGGCCTCGGCAAGCTGTTCTTCAGCAGCCGAAAGATCGCTGCCAACCTGCTCAGAGTCCAGTCTGGAGGCCTGCAGCTCTTTCTGCAGAGTCTTCACTGAAGTTGAGTTCTTACTGAGACTCTTCTTCAGAGAATCGAGAGAGGCTTGCAACTCTGCAAGTTTACTGTCCTTGTTATTGTTGAATTCATTCATATCCTTCTCGATTCGCTTAATGTCCTTGGAGGCCTCGGCTTGGCGAGCCTTTGCATCGGCGATTTCTTTCTTCAGGCTCTCGATGTTCGCTTTCATCTCTTCCACAGCATGAATGATCTTCTACAGTTAGCAGTCGCGCTCCAATCTTAATATCCGGACTAGTGAAAACAGAAACTCACCGATGAAGACGAATTGCTGTTGATCTGCTCTTCAGTAAGCTTGATTTCATGCAGTTTCAGGTCCAGCTCCTGCTTTGTAGCTCGTGCGGCATCAAGTCTCTTCTTCTCCCTCCTCATTGTTTCTTGCAGAGTAGCTAGCTGATGCTCCTTACTCTTCAGCTCCTTGGTAATCTCATTCAGCTTCTGCAAGATGACAAGGACACCGCTGGAGTTTGGCGAGCTACCACCAGACAAAGTTCCCGAAGGGTCGTAAACATCACCCTCAAGGGTGACGCTCTTCATCCGTACAGAGGGGTCAAAGGTGACTCTCTTCGCCGTCTCCGCATCCTCACAAATGAGTGTGTTGCCAAAAACGTATTCCATCGCGGCAGAGACTTCTTCGTCGTATCCTATCAACGACAGAGCAAGATCCACCTTCCCGGGTGCAATTTTTTGTGCAGCACCGATCTTCTCTGCAGAGGCCCTGAAAGCCGCAATCTTGTTGAGGGGAATAATCGTAACGCGCTTGCGAAGTTTGCCATGTTGAAGCAGTTGTGTACCGGTGTCGGCAGTATCAACAACGACATTGTAAAGACGACCACCAGCGCAAACTTCGAGCGCAGTGCCAGCTTGGAGCTTGTCTTTATCCAATGTGAACAGCTGAGCAACCAGACCCTTGACCTTTGACCTGTCGAAATTGGGATGCGGATCTGTGTAGTTGAAATCGATGCTCGCCACCTTCCGCTTCAAAGTATCGGCTTTCTCACGAAGTTCTCGGATGCTCTTCTGCAGGCTCGATTCTTCCTGGTACATCTGCTCCTCCTTGCCTGGCTCGAACCCTTGCTTCGACAATTCAGCCTCGAGCTTTCTCGCTTGGGCCTTGAGGCCCTCAAGGTCCTTCAGAAGGCCAGAGTTTTGCTCTCTTGCTTTCTTTGCACGAGGTTCCTCTTCTTTGATCCTTTTCTCCAGATGAGCGATCTTAAGCTTAGCCTGCTCCTGTTCAGTAGCAGCCGCGCTGACGCGGTTTCTGGCGTCCTGTAGCTGTCCTTGGTATCCATTTTCCTGGCCCTCCTTGGATGCAACACCTGTCTGCAGCGTCTGGAGCAATTCTTCCTTCTGTTCGACTTCCGCCGTCTGGGCATCAAGCTCCGCCTTTGCAGTGTCGTACTGCGCTTGGAGCTTATCATAAATCTTCTTCTTGTCGTGTAGTTGCTTTTCAAGCTCAGCAACGGTCTTCTGTACGGTTTTCCGCTTCTCTTTCTCCTCGGCCATGCTCGAGTTCTTGAGATCAATAACGGTCGCTAATCGGACCAGTTCATGCGAATGCGCTTTGACCTGGTCCTCGAGAGCCTGGAATCTGCCTCCTTTTCGCAACTCCTTCTCTCGCACAGCCTTAACTCTTTTCACATCCTCCTCCAAATGCGCTATTTCACCCTTCAGCCTGGTGGCGTTATCCTCGAGTTCTTGTATTTTGGCTTTCTTGGCTTCATATTCCTCGCCTGCCAACCGCATCCGCTCACCGCTCTTCAGGTAGTCATGAGCAACGACTAGTCGCGTCAAACGCTCAAGGTCGCTCTGCGTTTGTTGGTAATCGAGGAAAGCTCGCTTCTCACCCCTCAGCTTCTCAAGCTTCGGCTCAATCTCTTCTTTGAGCAAGCCTTCGATTTCCCGGACCTTCATTTCCTTCTTCGCCATCGTCTTGCCCGCCTTCTCTTTTCTGTCTTCAAACATTCGCGTACCAGCCGCTTCTTCGATCATAGACAATATTTCCACGGGCTTCATATTCAGCACTTTCGTAATCCGTCCTTGCATAATCAAGAAATTCGGGTTGTTAATGTTCAATTGGACGCTCTGAAAGAGGTTCTGCACTGTCTGCTGCTGCGCGCGGTGGCCGTTGATCAGGTACTTGCTCGTTCCACCCAGGACAATCTGTCGCGTGACGGAGATACTGGCATATTCCTCGAAGCCGATAGGCGACTTGGACTTATCGCGATTGTCGAAAACGATGGTCACACTGGCCTTGGTGACACCGGCCTGACCACGTTTATAGATAAGGTCTTGTAGGTTCTGCGCTCGAACGGTGCTCATGTTCGTAATACCGAGGACAAAGCAAATGGCATCGAGGATGTTGGACTTTCCACTGCCGTTCAGGCCAGTGATCGAATTGAAGGATTCATCCCTGGTCGGCAAGTTAGCAGAATGCGCCGCCGTCACAGGAAAAGCTAGCTACGAGTCGCGGGACAAGTTGACAAGAGGGACCAGGAGGTATCAAATGTGGGGAATCGAATGCGCATACCATCCTGAGATGACCGTTCGCACGGCGTACGATTTAAAGCCCTGTGGTTCAAGTTGTCAGCGTTCAGTGCGGCCTGCGCCGGAGTTGGACAGATGCGGCTTACGTCGATGATAATTTCGACAATCCTCATGGCTGCGATCCCGTCTGAGTCTTCCTAAGTCAGCTGTGGCAGCGCATGGGTCAGAAGTGCGAGGTGACAAGCAGCGACAAGAGGCGCTGGCTGCGGATCGAGCTCGCCGTTGGTTTTCTGTTTGAGTGCTGACGCGGGTGTTTTGCTCCGCTGTCCAGGCCGGGTTAAGCTCCGGAGTCGGTGTTTATGGTTTTCCCTGTTGGGCTTCGCTCCACGTGGGGGATGACATAAGCGGAGCAGTCTACTCTCGCGGAATCCTCCGAACTATGCTGATCAAAACTTGGACTGCTGTTTGATAAAATTATCTAGCTAGGAATTACCGTTATTTTATTTCCTCTAGAACGATACGTCAATAAAATTATTGGCTGTATTCTTCACTCTACTCTGTCTAAATACCTAGAAGCTGGCCGGGCACCCTAACAGACACTCCCACCACTATTCTTAGAACGGAGTTCTTGATTGTAAGTTGGAATATCTAAATGATACTATTACGCTTCCGAATCTACCGAGGGCATGCATCTGATCAATGAAATATAACTAATCCATCCGACTTAGTATACAATGTATAGCACACAACGCATAAAAGGATAAGGTATCAAGATCTACACCCAATTAACCACATAGAGTTAATGAAGCTTAATACAAGCCGCTAATCCAGAAGAGCAATACTGTGCAAACCGCAAGGTCACTAATATCAGTATACTTGGGATCTTTCTCACTGGGCCAAGGACTACGATATTCATGTTATGTCCACACTGTCGGCTTGCTAATGATCAATTGGCATTACTGTCGGATTCTATTGTGATGATATGAGAACCCGCCTGAGTCAATTTTAGGAGCCGCTCTGTTGAATTGCTCGACACCATCGCAGATAGAAAAGCAAATCATGGATTCGGAATAGGGGTTATTCCACACAGGAAGCCAATTCCATACAGGAAAGCTAAGCAGGTTTCCGAGCCGTCGCCGTTATAGTGACCCAATCCATCGCAATCGACTTGTCCTTCCCGTACTTGCTTTCCAAGTACCTCAGCAGCGTGGGATGGTCTCCGGCACGACGCTAACTTGGATGTTCTCGAAATCATGCTGTTCGATCTTCTCCCAGGACTCATGGTGCCACTGTCCCTTGCCAACAGCTGCGGAGAGCTCCTGAAGGGACGGGAATGGGAGATTCCCGGGCATAGTTGCAACGGCCGCCCCAATATCGCGCATCCATCCGGCTATTGCCAAGGGAAATGTGATGAGCTTGAAAATATATAAACGTACGTAAATATTAAGCTGCAGCTGAAACTTACGTTCTTTCCAGGTGGAGAAAGCAATTGTACCACCAGGTTTCAGCATCCGGAGGCATTCTGTTGGCAGGGATATTAGTTGGGAGGATCTGCCAGGGTACTTATTCACAAAACTAATGGACAATACTTGCCATCAAGAGCAGCTCCAGGGTCTGGAAATGAGAATATAGCTTAAACAGATCCGACATTAGTACTTTTACATTTACCTCAAGAGGAGTCTGGATTCACTTACCCATGGCTATGAATATATGAGTGAAATGTGCACTAGGCAAGCCAGTCTGCTGAGCATCGACTACCTGTGCCTCAGCGTTCTTCCGTCCCTCCTCCTCAATCCTGCCTTTGGTGCAACCGACCATCGCTGGGTCTATCATAGCCGGAAGGCTCCATATGGACGTTAAACTTGATTAATAATAATAACCGACCATCGCCTCCGATGTGTCTCCGCAGATCAGTTCCCAGTTGCTTCTCGCATCTTTCGTCCACGATCTCGTGCAGCAAGCTTGAGATGACTCCCGTTCCGCAGGCATTGTCAAAAATAACCAGAGGTATTTCCTTGCAATATGCCACCCGTGATTGTTCAATAAGGTGTTTGGCATGAGGTCGTGTTAATTTTTCGCCAGACCGGTATAGGGCCACGAGCTTCTGGTCATTCCACATGTAGCTGACCTTCGACTCGGTAGGCATGGTTGCAGAAGCAGAATTATTTCTCGAAGCTGTAACTGTTGTATACGGTGGAACTAATAGGGATATACACTGGAATTGGCTATGAGGAGATCCTGGGAACAGTGAGAAAAATACCATGTCTTGATGGAAAGAGGAGAGTTGGAAACGCAAGAGGAAAGCTTCAGGTATTATATATGTTCGAAACCCAGCACCTTGTACTCAGTAAGTTGGGCAACAAGTTCTGAAAATTCAGTTCTTATTGTTATTTGCGCGTTATGCTTGAAAGTCTCCGATTAGTGTCCGAGTACCTTACGGTACGCAGATGCTACAATGAGATTCATCAGGCTTCAACTATTCGATCATGGCATGAAAAATAATTGATCCTAAGAACCGGAGGCACATGAAGTGTACAGCAAAGTGCTTCGTGTGGTTCGGAATGTTTAAATATGTCTCCGAGTGGTCACCCTACCTGACATCCTTATTGTTGGCTAATAGTCCATGCAAGCTCCTAGAGCTCCAGCCAAGCCACCCTATGAGTACATGCCAAGCTACTGTGTGGGTAGCTAGTCCATAGTAGATAATATATCCAATGAGGCATCTACGAGCCTGATCCAGGTCCTCGCGCAATATTTCCACGTCGTACACGGTGGCTGACGGTATGAATCCAGGAGATCAAAGTGGACTAGGGAACCTTGGTGGCCTAGCACAACGCATCTTGGTTGGGGCAATCTGGCTTTCGCCGGTTTCAATGTGAGTAAGGAGCGTAAGGCCCCCAACATCGTGTCTCATGCAGGGCCGCAGGGGAGCACTTGACAGGCGTACTTGTACAGGCCAACACTATCTACACCCCCATGTGCATTATATGCTCTCTTTCATTTTCAAGTCTTGAATACCGAAGTAGGCATATCAAAATTTTAATTTTCCTTTCAGGGGTTGATGGATACTACTTTATCTTAACACAGCATTTCAAGTAAATTCGTAACATGTACAGTTAGACAGGCACCTATGGAGATCATATTCTTCTAACTGCCAGAAGATTATGCTGACAAAAAAGACAGTGTCGACGATTGCATTGCCAAAGTGATCTAACTATGAATCTACGACTGGGCCAGAGGGAGCGTCTAACCTTATATCCATGACAGAATCAGAGCTTTCTTGGCGGTCGGACATTTGTATACATGTTGGATGCAGATGCTTCTATCCACATCAGCAAAGAGTGAACATAGCAGGTAGAGCAAACTGTCTTAGGAGAAGGCAAGGAGCAAACATGAATTTTCTTTGTATAGCAAAAGCTATTTAGACTGCCAGATGTTTAGCCAGATCTTTTCTCAAATCGTTAGAGTTTAGTTCATCAGTTTCAAGTATGCAAACTAGTCTCGACAGATTGCTTCATCGTAGCTCCAATCCTCGATATCACCACTGTATACTTATGTAGGCATGCGTGATGCTGTCGGCCAGAACAGTTGTGTCCCCGATGATGTCGCAGAGTCAGCGGGAGGACTCCACAGTCAGCTCAAGGCTGACCAAGAAGTCTGTTACTTAGAAGAGAATGTTTAAAGACCGTCCCTTAATTGTAAACGACATCGAGGTCTCCAGATGCATTTCCGTCAGCAGAATAGAGCGTTGCCACCTTCACAGTGGGTTTTGGATGCCTGGATGCCGCCCGAGTACATTATCCATGGATCTCCATGAACATTACCAGATCAGCCCTACAGACGTTGGCGCTCGGCAAATAGTAGGTCCGTGCACGTCTTCCTCACGAAGCGCGCGGCTACAGCCACTCCACTTCCAGCAGCGGAGACTTGACAGTGCGGCGTGAGCTTTTGTCTCCAGAGCTTCTGAGCAGCGACTTCCCTCCCAATATATCCACTCGATATCGATCTGTGAACCCTTCCTCATTCTCTGCCAAGCTCCGGAGCTCCTTCTGACGGGCTTCCCCATCATGAACAGGCCAGGTTTGTCGGTTCTCTTTGTCACAATGTCAAGCTGTCTGTTCCAATGTCATGGCTATTTCGGCGCGGACTATATTTATGCGGATGAATACTATTCTATTCCATTCTACAGCCGCTAGATGTGTGGGAAAGCTCTCATGCTTCAATCGCCAAAGCGTGCGGGAAATGGCTTCCATACTACCGGTTGACAGCTCCCGCAAGTCTGCGCTGAAACCTGTGACTTGGGCCACAGTGGTCGCAACACTCAAAGAAGACTCCAGTTCTGAGCGGAAAGCTAACAAGCCGAACGATCGTACAGGACCAGGCCCGCAGCCTCTGAGAGGCATGTCCGGATTCCCCGCCCAGCAACAAGCCCAAGCTCGAAATGCAGCGCTAGCCTCCACGCGCCTACCTAACGGCAAAATCGGTGCGACTGCTCTGTTTGGAATACAGCATAGAGTTGGTAACGGGAAGACTAACAGCTATGGGGTACAAACAGGCGGTGGCGCCAACTGGAATTTCGGGTTGCCCATGGGCGGTGCCCCGGGTCTGCAGAGCAATCAGCAACGCAACATTGGAACAATGGGAAGTTTTGCACAGAGTCTAGGAGGATCACAACCTGCAACACCTCTGGATCTCTCGTAAGTACAAGTGCTATTGGCTGAGCGCTCTCGTCGCTCAGGCAACCTAGCCTTGTCTTAGCTCCAAGTACTGACAGTCATCTTTGTCAAAGGGAATTTCCCTCATTATCAGGAGCACCACAGCAATCACAATCTCAAAACCCTGCACAGGCAGTGTGGGCGAACGCAAGCCAACGTGCTACGCAGCAGACTCCCGTACAGAGACAACAGCCTCCAACATCGCAGGCCCGAGCATCCCAAACACAATCCCATCACTCTCAACAGTCTCAACCCTCACACGAAGACCTTTTCCCTTCGGGAGCCCAATTTGCGAACCGTCTGGACGACTTCAGGAACGGAGGTCAGGGGATTAGTGGTCAGCTCGGATCTAGTGGGCAACCTCAGACTGGCAACATCGAAGAATTTCCGCCTCTCGGGCGAAACGTCCACGGTGACATAAATCAGGAGCGGAGAGGGTCAATACTTCAGAACGCAGGATTTGGAAATTATGGAGCTGGTATGGCATTCTCGGGAGTGAATCAGACCCAATCTTCTCAGAGTCGCAACATGATGGCGGCTTCTTTGAATGGGCAAGAGACAGCCAGAATCATGTCCCCCACAACTGCAGGCTCTGGTGGTAAGCTGATCTCATAAACTTTTGAAGACGGAACTTAGCCGTACTGACATCGCTCAGGCATCTCGTCATCAAGATCGCCGATCAACCAAGGGTCAAATGGAGTTCTAGGCCAAGACAAAGAGGTAATAATATTGTGTTTCCTGCGTACCATATCTAAATGCTAATCATCTGGCTAGGATCTGATGTCGAATCAGCGTGGGATGCGCCCTGATGGCTATACAGACCAGCAGCCAAACCAGGCACAAATACAACAGGTGCAGCAACGGCAGCAGCAAACTGGTGGCCTTTCTGGAGACGTGCAGGAATCACCCGGGACAAGCCAGAGTGCTGACCAACCACCGCTATCTCAAATGAGCGAGCTTGACCGGTTCGGACTAGCAGGTTTGCTTAGGATGATCCATAGTGAAAGTCCTGATGTTGCGAGCCTTGCAGTCGGTCAAGACTTGATGACACTTGGATTGGATCTGAACCAGCCTGAGTATGAATCTTGGACGTTTTGAATGTCTCATTGTGAATCTTGCTAACTGTTATCAACAGGCCCCTTCACCCCTCTTTCTCCTCTCCTTTCGTTTCGTCAATGTCAGCCGTGCCTCTAGAGCAGGATTTTTCACTACCTTCCTGCTATAATGTTGCAAATATCCAACCTCTCCAATCTCGTATTCCAAGTTTCAGTGACGAAACCCTTTTCTACATATTCTACAGCATGCCTCGAGATATCATGCAGGAGTTGGTAGCGGAAGAGCTTATGGGGCGCAAGTGGAGATATCACAAGGTGGAGAGATGTTGGCTAACGCGAGATGAAACTTATCCCGGTCCTGTCGATGTGGAAAGGGGCGTGAGCGAGCGAGGCGTCTATCTGTGGTGGGATGCAGCCAGCTGGAAGAAAGTTCGGGTACGTAGTAGTCATTTACTTTTATACCAGTCATTCGATCTTTACGAATACTGACTGACGTTTTGAATGAACAGCGCGAGTTCATTCTCCGATATGAAGATCTGGACAACAGGCTGGACCCCAGCAGGAGCATCACACGCGCAGTCGGGTTCCCGCCTCATGCTTCATGAGTATCTGGGTAGCAATGTGGGGGTAATCGATCAGCAACGACATTGGTTGAACACCATATATGTAATATTCTTCGGGTGTCGCGAATAATAGCGGTACTCATCAGACAAACTGCTTCTATAGCGTAGTTGTCTGGGAGCTCAGGATATCACCTTCGGACTTAATGATCAATGATCGTTTTCTGCCCTCCATCTGTTCAGGTAGCGATTCCTGCGTCTATTGCCTGTAATGGCAACTTGCCCTTTCATTGGTATCACGCATACGTCTTTTTAAATGCAGTCTCCTGGTAGTGGACCTGTGAGACAATTCCGTATATTTGTTGAATCACACGCCATTACCGCAGACGGAGGGAACAGCAAATCATGGATTACAATGTTGCAGTTGACTATTGCATACTATAGTGCATACTATGTAGGTATGTACAGTAAACAGGCGTTTTTCTATCAATTATAGTGCCGACATCACTCCTGATGAGTCTGTACAGGGTCTCCTAGCATCTTGCCTCGGAATATAAACTCGAGAGAAATCTCTAGTCTTGTATATTTCATCGGTCTATTCCTCGGTACCTAGAGTATGAAGACGTTCTCGCGTCGACGGTTATATTCACTTGACGATTTATTAAGTGGTCGGTCATTCCACACACGGCGCTCTTTCGATGTATTGATTCGTTGCACAGAGTGATTTGAGGTAGACTGAAGGTATAATGACAGATTGTTTGCCCTGCCTTCCCACTTTTCCCGGGCTATTTTAGACTATTCCAGCCTGTGGCATTCTTGCAAACTCGAGGTTCCCCAGAGTCATGTTCGATAAAATTTTTGGATAATTTATGATGACAGCTTTAGTGATGACACTCCATGTTGGTGAAATATCCTCACATAGCAATTCCAAGTTGATGTCACAGACGTCGAGTTTGAAATCCTCGCCATATACTCTCATGTCTCCTTTTCAGCAGTCTTTTAAAGTTGGTTTGTAAAACCCACGACTTCGAATACAACAACCACATTCCATAGTATAGTGCCCAATCCTGCCCTTTTCGCGGTGTGTTTTGATCGGCCGCTCACAACATTTACATTCACGTTCACCCTCCCCTCGCGATACAGATCAAACAGTTCTTTGGTGATAGAATTGCTTCTCTTTGGTTACCTGCATCCCATTTTCTCACCAAAGGGCCTTTGGGGTTTTCAAGCGTTAATGTGTGCCATGCTCTCTTGTGAAGCCAGTACTCCTGGTTGAATGTCTCTAGCTCCTATTGCCAATTACTAAGCTCTGTAGCCTCCTCCTTAGTGAGTTGCTGGATATTGGAAAGCTTCAGGCGTGCTTCCGCCTCCTCTTTTAGATAGATCTCACGTTGCAAAATTGACCACGCCTTCTGTGATTCTCTAAAACGCTTTTCCAGTCATTCCTTTTGCTTCCTGGGCTGAACTGGGGCTCGCAAAGTGCATTTCAAAGCGTCGAAGACGATTCATCGAGTCATATCGATTTCTCTTTTCAAGAGCGGCCTCGATTCTTTCGAAAAATTTCATGTTGGTGGACCAAACGGAACAATCAGAGTAATGATGTTAAATGGGGTTTATGTCTCTTTGTTCGAGAAAGGCTGCCGATATTTGAGTCTTCAGAGATAGTTTCCAAAGACGTATTTTGCAAAAGGAATGAAGAACGACTTGTCTCTTCATGATAGAAGTAGAGTGGTTGATAATTTTATATTGCAGCCTATTGTACATCTATTTCTATGTATTACATCACACTTCGCACCCTGAGTTAAATTATCGGATGCTGAATACTGCCTAGCGCTGCTAAATAGAGTAAATCCTAGTGTCATGACAATGACAGCGACAAGTCGTGATTGGCCCGGTGATATTCATTCAAGGATTACCTCATATAAGCACATCATACACACCTCTAGAGGAAAGCTATTTTGGAACGAATGGAAAGGACTTGGCAACAGAGATGCATGGTTGTTTTGTCTTTCATGTGTAGCGGACAATAAGTTAAAACTTTATTCATCTTCCGAGTATTCACACAGAATTACAGTATCATTAAATGTGTGCTTAAATTTTTATAGAGATATACTTGCAGTCAATTTTCTCATTTCCTAAAGCCCTTAAATGGAAGAAAGACACTAATGTTAAGATTAATAGGAGGTATCCATATCAAAATGGAACCTGATAAGTCGCTGACAGAGCGGAAGGTATTCATGTGCCTTCACTGGGGATTAGTACGAGCTACTATTTGGGAAAACTTCCCCACCCATATATATAAAGCCTCTAATCACAAGCAGTCTTTCTGTATTTGACTTGCTTCCTATTGGGAATTTTGCAATACTCTCTGATTTAGGTAGGTAGCTAGTGGTATTTGTGCTGAGAAGATGCATGTAATTGGTGGAGATATGACTGTTCTAATTGTCTTGGATCTTTGGAGAGGGTATATATAGAACTATAGACGCTTCATCATTGAGCAAGTCTCCGTGCTCAATTCAAATATTCCCATTTCAGCTCCTGCGTGGAGTGATTGGCATGAGAGACAGACTGTAACGGATTAGGGATGGCAAATAATCTTAAGTTTGCTAGTTTTGAGGCAAAAGTAGCAAGTACCTGCGGCTGAAGGAGTCTTTAATTTTTCAATAATCTCCATCTTAGGTATTTACTCCAATTACCTGTACTTCAGTTGTCGGGTCTTCAGCTTGGCTGGTTGATGACTAAGGTAGGAACACCGGGCACGTGATTATCTAGGTCAATCCCATCTCAGTTCCGAGAAAAGAACTTAGGTAGGCCTTGAAGTCCTCACAACCGCCCATCGACACCATGATGCATCGACAGTCGGTCGCACGGCTTGTTCGACAGTGTGGAGGCTCTCCGCTGGTCGAACTGCCTCCTCCATACCTTGCTCCCTCTCTGCACTTCCCCCAAATCCGGTCGCCGACTCAATGTTCCAGCTTTTCTACCACCTCTGCTGTTGCAGGCAGCGGACGTGATCTGAGCAAATCACGCGGTGTCTCTGCAATTCACAGAACGGGTCCCAAGCACAAACTGGGAGTCTCGAAATACCCATTGCCTAAACCTGTGCATCCTGCAGCGCGGGAGCCACGGAATCCTACCCCAGACCATGGTCTCTGGCAGTTCTTCCCCAAGGACAGACAGGCATTGAGTACTCCTGAGTACGATGTCGCACATGGTGAGCAGACTCTCTTTTTGTTTTTGCATCATTTCCCACAGGGGTTTTTCTAACTTGGTTCAGGACGTCCTTGGTCGGTGCAGGAACTCCGTGAGAAATCCTGGGAAGATCTTCATTGCCTTTGGTGGGTCTGTGTGAAGGAGCGCAACCGGATAGCCACTTCCAACTTGGAAAGAAAGCGGTTGAAGGCTGGTTTTGGAGATTGGGAGGCGAACGAACGCGACAGAGTGGTAAGTCGATACTTTTCTTTCCTAGGCAGTAGTGTGCCCTTCGTTTCACCTACACCATGTGACTATTGGAGGTGTAAGTGCAGTCTCAGAGAGATGTGCATAAAGGGGTTACCAGCTGTTGCCCTCCCTCTGCGATCGACTTGATTCTATGCGCACTATTTATGCCGCCGATGCACTCCTATTCCTCTTATAGAGAAGATATGCTAACGCTCCCTGTCGCCTTCAGATTCGAGTTACGCAGAAAGGTATCAAACATGTCCTTCGTGAGCGATGGTATGCGTGGGAAGATGCGAAGCGGCTGTATGACAGTGGCTACCGACCGGAGACGGAGGATAGCTACGAGGAAGAAACCGTACCAAAGGCATGAGCCAGGAAAATAAGCTCTGCTATACGCCCGAGAGACGATCTCAAAACTTCCCTCTATGTGTAGTATTATCACATGATTATGTTGACTCAAATGTATCTATAGCATGTGCCAAGGGAGCTAGAATCACAGCCCATATGAGGCGTGTACGGAGTAGACTGAGCCACTATCCACCTGTCGTGCTAAAATGGAACGACGAAGAAACCGAATAGAAACGTGGTCCTTTCACTAGTTCATATTTTGGGCTCGTGCAGAATCGCTAGGCGTCATACACTCGTAGCATTTCAGGAGCTCCGGGTCTCAAGGTTTACTAGTTTCTGGTGGATCCCGCCTTGACTTGGAGCAGACCACACCAATCCCACCGCTTCTTTTGGCGGCTCCTCCGCGGGGAACGACCAACCTACGCGAGAAGGTCGGCGTAGTTCGACCAGCACACCTCACACCAGACAACACACCACCATCACAGTATCCTGCCTTCTCTCTCTTATATTTCCATCTCGTTGCACATTTTATCTTTATACTCCCGGAAACTCGCTCGATACGCATCATGGAGGAAATAGCGCCGGAGTACGACGTCGTCGTGTTGGGCACTGGTGGGTACTAAGTTGCCATGTAACAGTCTTCCGTTGCTAACATGCATGACAGGCCTGACTGAGTGTGTGCTCTCGGGGTAAGATGACCTCCATCCAGCTCTGACAACGAGCCTGCGTTAACTCTATATGCAGTATCCTGAGTGTGGAGGGAAACAAGGTCCTTCATATTGATCGCAACGACCACTATGGAGGGTAAGTGGACTTCACCGACTTTCTAGGAAGATGACCTGTCGCTGACTGAACCTAGGGAGGCTGCCTCTGTCAACTTGGAGACGGTTAGTTTCGATGAACCATCTGTACCTTACCTTTTGCTGACCGTTTCGAAAGCTGTTCAAGAAGTACCGCAACGTCCAGCCTGGCGAGGAGCCATGGAAGAAGTACGGCCGGGCGAACGACTGGAACATCGACCTGGTCCCCAAGCTGTTGATGGCGAATGGAGACTTGAACAGAATCCTGCTAGCCACCGATGTCACGAAGTACCTCGAGTTCAGACAAATCGCGGGCAGCTACGTGCAACAGGGAAGCGGCAAGCAAGCTACAGTGGCCAAGGTCCCTTCCAATGCAGACGAGGCTCTGCGCTCGTCTCTGATGGGACTGTTTGAGAAGAGGAGGGCAAAGAAGTTCTTGGAGTGGGTTGGCGAGTACAATGAGGATGACCCAAAGACACATCTAGGTCTGTTTACGCATTCTTTTCATAGTTACACTACCTTACTGACACTCGACAAGGCCTTAACACCAAGTCCTGCACAATGAGGGAGGTCTATGACAAGTTTAGTCTCGAGGACCCCACTCGTGACTTTATTGGTCACTCGATGGCCTTGTATCAGTCCGACGCGTACATTACAACACAGGGAATGGTCAAGGAGACCGTCGACCGAATCCGCCTCTATGTCAACTCAATGGCCCTCTACGGAAAGTCCCCCTACATCTACCCTCTTTACGGTCTCGGCGAGCTGCCACAGGCTTTCGCCCGTCTGTCCGCCATCTACGGTGGCACCTACATGCTTAACACCGGTGTCGATGAGGTCCTTTACGAAAACGGCAAGGTCTCAGGAATCAAGGCGACCATGAAGGACCGGGACGAACCTGGCAAGGACATGAAGTTCACCACCAAGACCAAGAAGATCATCGCCGATCCCTCGTACTTCCCCGAGAAGCGAAAGGAGACTGGTCAATATCTGCTCAAGGCAATCTGCGTCCTGAAGCACCCAATTGACAAGACCGACAGCAGCGATTCGCTGCAGCTGATTATTCCTCAGTCTCAGGTCAAGAGAGACCATGGTGAGTGAATAAGTGCTAGTGTCCATGAGTTGAGAATTCTTCTAATGTCGATAGACATCTACGTCGCGATGGTCTCGTCGGCGCACAATGTCTGCCCGAAGGGATACTACGTCGCCATCGTCTCAACGATCTCCAATGACGCCGACCCGGCGAAACAACAGGAGAAGCTCCAGCCTGGATTTGAACGCCTTGGTGAAATTGAGGAGATCTTTATGGGCGACCCCGTTCCACTGTACGAGCCCAAGACCGACGGCAGGGATGACAACGTCTTCATCTCCAAGAGCTACGATGCTACTTCCCACTTTGAGACCACCACAAGTAAGGACAAGCTTTAGTAACGAATGCGGTGTGGCATGGGTAACTGACTTTGTAACAGCCGACGTGCGGGACCTCTACCGACGTATCGAAGGCCGCGAGCTGGACATCCAAGAGCTCGAAAGCAAGCGGAAGGCTGCTCAGGGTGAAGAATAAACTGACCGTTATCCGGAGTCAATCTGAGATGACATACTGTCTACTCAAAGGCTAACCAGGCCATGGTTGTTTGCGCGTCGCTGTCTTAGTTCTTTCAACACTGACCACAATCCATTATCGGGACACGTACACTCTCTCAGTTTATAGCTTCCTGATACTTCCCACTAACCGGTATGCATCGACAATCGGTGGGCCAGACATCAGCAGATCCTGTCTCTTGGTGTTATGGAGTCGCCTTGTTTTCTCTCGGGTTATATACCGAGCTTAGCTTGAACCATATCAGTTTCACTTCTTAGTCCATATTGAATAATTTCACCATAAATAGCATAGTAAATCCCCAAATTGGAATTAGATCATAGTCGCTTCGTTGTAATAACACATCGATCCATGAAAGTCTATCTGAGAATTCTGGCCTCCTATACCTGGGCGAAAAAAAAGACGTTTTTCTTCCAGCGAAGAAGTAGATACCATGGCTCAATATAACTAGCCTATCCTCTGGGATTGCACCAGGGAATGTCTATTTCACCCTACAACTGCCAATATACCTAGATGCCTTTCAAAGCAGTAGGTCAACATCACATCTTCTGCGTGATCTCTGAGTCCGTATTGGCCTTCTCGTGTTCGCCCACGACACAAATGTCGTTGTTATCCGCCCTCCGGATCTCCGCTCTCAGCAGGGCCAGCCGCTTCCCCGCATGCACCATTTCGCAGATAATGCGGATCGCTATATCTTGCGGGACAGGCCGCAGGTATGTCACTTTCAAGTTGCGGCTCACGCCACCCAGCGAGAAGTGGCCCGGTCGCGAGATTCCGACCAGAATGGTTGTGGAGAGGTTGTCAATCAGCGTGGCAGCGCACCCGCCATGTAGGTTGCCCATGCGGTTGCAGAGGTCCGAGGTCACGTTTAGAAGGTAGGAGACGCGGGGAGGAGGGCCTCGGGTTGCATATTCGAAACGGAGTTGGCAGCGGTTGGCGTCAATGTCCCAGGACTGATTGTCGTCGGTCAGTTCAGTCAGCAACTGGAGAGAGATAATGGCTCTGGTTTAAGAAAATGCATATTTCGAATTGGCAGACATCAACATGCCACCTATAGTTGGAGACGAGAGCACCTATGAGGGAAATGACTGTCAAACCTCATTTTCAGAATTCAATTCAACTAATTGGTTGAAGAATTCGTAGATAGGCGCTTCGAAGTCATCCAGTTTCCTGGACGGAGCGCGCCATGAGGACGTCATGCTGGGCAAAGTGGAGAAATGGAGTCTTGCAGGATCGAGCAGAGCGGGTATGTTGGAAAGGACAGAGAAAGATACCATTCCAACCACCTAAGAGCGCATGGCTAGTAACGTGCCTGGGACGGAGTATCTACTACGTACCCAGGCAGGTAAATATAAGGGCAGAGCAACCGCGTTTGCGAGGTTGTCGAAGGTCAGCAGTTTAACACATGGGGTCGCTCCGAGGCCGACACTTCCTCGGCTGATTGCAGCCGCCCCATTAACGGTTCTGCATACACTTGCATGAACCAATTTTAACTTTTCTGCGGACTCTGTTGAATGTGCATCCAGGCTATTATCCCGCTATATCATCGCACTGGGCGATCATCATCGGGCTAGACCGTGCATAAGAGATATTAACTCCCACCTCGTTGCTGTTAGCTCCGCTAAAGGCACCCAAATGTCCACAGAGCGCCTGTTCTGTTCAAGAATCACTGCTCACGTCAGATCTAAAGTCTAATAATTGCGGGCTCTATTCGTCTGTCAATATGGATCTAGAATGTGTTGCTTCTGCTGAATGAGAGTTTAGATTCCGTCTCACTATGTGCATGCCTCCTAATTGAAGATTCCAAGATTTCCGACTCTGATATGTTTTGGTGACTGCTGTATATTAGTCGCTCCTTCCACACGATTTCTGTTTTGATGGGACCGATCCGCCCAGGACCTGGGCCTTCCAATTATTTTGATGCTTCCCGTGTGCCATTCAACGTGCTGGAGATGCTGATGGCTTGTGTTTCGTTTCCACCACAATCGCTACGGTCTTTCATTTACTATATCCGACCTCGCTGGCGAGGTTCTACATTATCACATTATCTTTCCTTATGCATTCCCATCCTCAAAATGACATTCTTTGCGCCTTACACAAGTGTAATGCGTTTGGGTCAAGGGTTGGTGTGCTAAAACCAACTCTCACAGGACGCTAACCAAATATCTCCCAGCTTCAACTCCTATACGCAGGAGATCTGCATTGATGACGCCGTGATAGTACACTCGCACCCCGTTCCTACCTTGTTGCACCCCCAGCTGTCGGGCAATCAGCGAGAGTCGGCTCCTCTATTCCACCGGCGTGGACACTCGTCTGGAGAATCTGTTGAACTGGGCGAACAGTTATCTGACTCCTGTCAACAATGCCTGTCAGAAGACAACGCTCCGTCTGCAAAGCCTATGAGCCAGACCGTAACATTCACGGCTAAAGCCATAGACAGTCTTGCAGATATCGTCGATGCTCTGAACATCTCTTCCAGCGCCACCATCAATTATGGATCTGCCAAGTTTTTCGGTGGTACGTCGATCGCGAAAGAAAGCATAATCAGCGAGAGCGATATCAATTTTATCGTCTCTGTCAAGGTAACGAACGAAGCCCCAGTGAATCTTGGACATATGCAATTCAGACCGATTCCCGGACTTAACCCTGATTACTTCCCTGCTGTATATGGCGATTGTTTCATCGCTGGTTTCTTGGAAGGAGGAGAGTTCTCTGCAATCATCAGTATCAAGGTGAATGACAAGAGTAAAATCTCCAAAGTGAGACTGGCTGCAGAAGTTCAACTTTCCAGGAGGCTGCCCGTCTCGGGTGAAGCAGTATTCGACAAGGACAAAGAAGACATTTGGAACGGCACGGAGATCAGTATCTCTGTCAACTGGACAGGTGGTGGTGAGATCAAGAGACCAACAGTTAGTTTTATTTTTCTTTTCTACAACGTTCAGTTGCTCATAATCAAGCAGTCAAATTGGGACTTCGCCACTGTGATAGCTGCCGCCAACGAATTTCCATCTCGAGTTTTGAAATACTCCCAAAAGACGTCTGCGATTTTGATGAATTATAATTCTCTCCGGTCGTTCCATGAGGCGAACACTAAGGCGGAAAAGCCATACGTCGTTCTCGATTATCGTCTTTGCGGTAAAAACCATCACAGACCTTTACCACTTTCCAGCGACGGGCCTAATGTCAATTAGATTTATACACAACGGACCTTCTTAACGCTTTCGTCGCCTACAAGATGCTGTGGAAGAAAATATCAAGAAGTAGATGCCAGAGCCTATTTCAAAGAATGTTCCTAACCTACTACTTATAGTGATCAAAGAACCTGAGCGCTACGAGGCCAAGGAGCCTTCTGACGAGGTCCCAGATCCGATAAAGTGCGACCCATACTCTCTCAATCTTGCTCGGACCGAATGCAGAAAAGGGATGACGATAATCCTTGAAGAGGTACGAGTGTTGCTGAATAATTTACTCTTTATCTAAGAATAATACAGACAAAACTCCTTGCGATGAGACCTGAACTCGGAAGAGTTAACGAGGATGGGACACTGAGAAGACCACCTTACCGATTTCCTGGAGAACTGGAAATCAGGCTTCCAGTACGTACATTATCTACTAGCTCTTAGGATAAATACTGATGGTCAACAGGTTTGCAAGGACGGTAGCGAGAACGGTGGTTCGATTTCTCCATCGTTCGGAGATATGATCCCAGGTAATGGTTATGTTTCTCATCAACCGAGAGCTCTTCCACAGCGTGCACGAGAAGTTCAGCCTACCCTACCAAAAGTTGGCAGGAGCCTCTATTCGGTGGATGGGAACCCATTACATCTTGGCCTCCATGTCGCAGAGTAAGCCCTTTCATGAACTCCTTTTTTGCACATGTGCTAACTGAATCCACAAAGAGGACCACAGAATGATCGAGAGCAATGTCGATGTGCGTCACAGAAGTTAGTAGTTCCCCGACGGAGTTCACGAATTGGCGCAATATTCAAGGCCGTTCGCTATTGCTATCGTATCGATTTGATGTTCAGCCAGCTAGCACTCTGCCAATGGTGCCAACTGTGCGGGGGCAAAAGAAAGAAGAGCGTCCAAATCCAACGTCGAACTCGACACTCGAAATCGCGAACTTCTGAACTCGGTTCTCCGGTCATGACCGGGGGGTTGCTCCAATCGCAATCCGTTCCCAGTGGAAACATACAAGAGGAAAGCCCGGCTCAGGATGCTCATCAAGCGTCAAGTGCTGGTTTGACTTCGCATTGATCCGCTCGCATTATCCTTGGGGTCTGGGGCCTGCTGGCATTTGTCTCAAGAAATTTTGGGCTAGTGCGAAATTCTTGTATTCAAAACATGCTGGTAGGGTTCTCAGAACCAAAACACGGAGTACGATGCCTAGTAGTATTAGAAACAACATCGAAATCAGAAGTGTTATGGTGCAATCCTCCACAGTGCATCTGCTACCTAAATTGATCTCATAGGGTAAACTGCTCGGCCACAAAAAGTGTCTAGACATCTGGTTGCAGTAATTGGTACCAGATAGAGATGGATAGCATATATCCTATAAGAATTGATAAACACGCTTTCAATGTAGTTTGAAGTCGGTCGGTGTGATTGGGCATTGATGAAACAACTTTCAGTATTTCTGCATCCTATACGAGAACTGTGGGCGAAAGTGGGTTCTTAGACTTCTATCCCCATTGTATTTAATAGGAGGATAATGCATTGCTGTAGAGCTGACTGTATAAATAGGCGTCGAGCCTGTTAGGGCACCTTGTTCTCACCTGACGTCGCGTCACGCGTTCGGCGTAAAATATACCGCTGGTTCACCTCCGACAAGGACGACGCCAGTTGCGCCCGGCCGCGGAGCTCATTTGCGCAACATCGCGCTTTAGATTTCTGTCCTTTTCCATAACCATTGATTTAACATTGAGGATGTTGATTCTTTGAATAAATCGTTGCATTTCTGTCAACGCCGAACGAGGTCCGTACAATTGAAAATCTGTACCATTCCATCAATTGATGCGAATTCTATCTCCGCACTCTTAGCTACGATCTGCTCGCATTCACCGAAATAGCGCAATTAACGTAATCATTAGGCCTAGATTTACATATTGATTCCTGCGACGTTGCCTTCCTTTCCCTCTTCGACCAGAGCGCCGCGAAAAGCGACCGAGTTGCCCTCGCCAGGGATCCCGCGTTTCTTCTTGACTTCATATGCGCCTTCCCAGTCCTCACGGCTGCTTATATCCACTTTCACTTGGCATTATAGATCGTTATAATGGGCGAATCGCGGGCTTCGAAGAGGAGGAAAGTGTCGGACGTCCGGGCTGAGGATAAAGACCAGGATGGGAAAACACGGGGCAATGGCCGGGACGTGTATTCGCCCCCGTCATCGTCTCCGGCAGCTCCAGACAAGCAAAACGGGGAAGAGCGATCTGCGATGGATATCGATGGGCAGAATGATGGCAGCGCGGCAACCGTGACACCGACGAGAACGTCCCGTCGACGGAAAACTGCCGCCGCCGCTGCCACCGCTGATGGAAGCGTGAACGAGACGCACGACGAAAATAATAACGATGAAACGGCCACTTCCTTGCGGAACAACCTGCAGTCAAGCGGTCGTCAACGGAGAGCTCCAAAGCGGTTCGAAGATGACGTTTTCGAGACCAGGAGGGCAACACGATCCTCGCGTAAAGCTGCCGCCACAACTTCCAATGAGACCCGAACGACGAGGAGCGCGCGGAAGGACAGCCAGACGCCTGCTGCAGACAATGTCAATGGGGAAGAAGAAGGAGGAGGTTCCCCTACACCTAAGACGACGTTAGCAAGGCGAAGGTCGAAGAGAGCGGCGGTCAGGTTTGATGCGGTTGAGAATGACAATTCTCAGGATTCTACCAGCAAGGATGAGGCAACGAACGGGCTAGTTTCCGGAGAAGCTGATCAGGAAGATGGGGATGATGATGACGCTATCGCAATGCAGCTACAGCAGGATCTTGTTCAGCATGATGACCTTGTCGGCCCCGAGGAAGTCACAGTGACCGCGGATCTCCTTCCCGATTATGTTGAACAGTTCCAGGCCCTTTGTCAGGGAGGTTTACAGGGAGAACTCAGAGTGCTGAGCAAGATCGTTCTGGAGAAGCTTACTGGGAAACGATTGGTTCCGCTCAAAGGACTTCAAAATGAATATCAGAAAGTACATCAATTGATTGAGCATACCGTTACGGCTGGCGAAGGGAACTCTATGCTGTTACTTGGGTCACGAGGATGCGGCAAGACCACAATGGTCGAGTCAATAATATCGTCTCTGAGGAAGAAGCATAAGGACGATTTTCATGTCGTCCGTCTGAATGGATTCTTACACACCGACGATCGACTGGCCCTCCGTGAAATCTGGCGGCAGCTGGGCCGGGAGACGAATACTGAGGATGAAGCAGCTAAAATCAGCAGTTATGCTGACACGATGGCCACCCTTCTAGCACTTCTCTCACATCCGGAGGAACTCTTCGGTCCCTCGCAGAACCCCGACACGGTAGCCACCGCGAAATCCGTCGTAATTATATTGGATGGATTTGACCTCTTCGCATCCCATTCTCGACAGACCTTACTTTATAACCTCTTTGATATCGCGCAGGCGCGGAAGGCACCCCTTGCCGTGATTGGTCTCACGACCAAGGTTGATGTGACGGAGACCCTGGAAAAACGGGTGAAGAGTCGCTTCAGCCATCGATATGTGTTTCTACCGCTGCCGAGAACGTTTGAGACCTTCTCGGACGTATGCCTTTCTGGCTTGGGATTGGAGGATGACGAAGTTTTGGAAGGTCATCCTGGTTCTGATGGTAAACCCTCGGTGACTGAGGATGCATCGGTGATGAAATCAGAAGGATGGAAGACGTTGATGGACGGTTGGAGGGCATATCTCAAGGTATTATGCGGCATTATTATCCATTTTCCGGCTCAAATGATGGCGTTACTGACAGTCAATAAGGGCTTATGGGATGACAAGGACTTCCAGTCTCATTTGAAGCATATCTACCATCAGACAAAATCCCCAAAGGAGTTTTTCAGCAGCGCATTACTCCCGCTTTCCAGCATGCATCACAGCACCTATCAAGCGTCTGATAATAACGAAGCTGTCCCCCTTTCTATTCCCGTCCCGAAGTCATTCACATCTCACAGCTTGTCCTGCCCAGATCCTGCTCCTCTCCCATTCCCGCCTTCGACGACCGTCTCAGGGAGCGCGTCTTCTCTTCCACTTTCACTTCTGCTCGCTGCGACTCGTTTGACTGCCCTCCACGATCCCGGTCTGGACATCTCTCATCCGCAGAGTCTTGCACCGCTTGCCATTTCCTTCCCTGCGGCCTACGCGGAGTATGTCCGTCTCCTCACATCCGCCAAGGCATCCGCGTCTGCCTCTGGCGCGGCCGCAACACCCGGCCGTATCTGGGGCCGGGACGTAGCACGCGAAGCCTGG
The DNA here is from genome assembly GCF_041956765.1 of Thermoascus crustaceus. Classification (NCBI taxonomy): domain Eukaryota; kingdom Fungi; phylum Ascomycota; class Eurotiomycetes; order Eurotiales; family Thermoascaceae; genus Thermoascus; species Thermoascus crustaceus. Next base: position 388,730 of record NW_027192527.1, on the reverse strand, counting down.
GAGAAGCTGGTCAGCTGGGGCGTCGTCGTGCCAGTGGGAGGAGGCGGTGGATCGGCTGATGGACGAATGTTCCGTGTCGAGGTCAGTTTCGAGGAAGTCGCAGAGCTGGTTGGTGCCGGAGGTGCTCTGGGCAAATGGTGGCGGGATGGTTGATTCTATTATGTCTGCATCGTTGCTGGTCTATTCTTGATCGTCTTTGGAAATACCCCTCCTGGAAGACGTGGAAACATCAGTCGTCGTTCACCTCGATGCCTTGAAATGTCAGGTATACTCCTACAAAGATCATACAATAGTCCCTTATAAATATAAAAGAATATAATATAATGAGCATTTAAACAGAGCCCGACGGTACTTAATTCAAGTAGATATGGAATATATAGACGAATGCTCAATACCCCGTGGATATGATCGATGAAAAGTACAATGAAAAGAGAGAAGATGTGGTTACATCACAGGGACTACGTCTTCTGGAGAATCGAGATTCGAGATTTCCACGTCGAATGTGAAACTCACTACTGCTGCATAACCCCAGCCTGACAGAGTAGTGGTACAGATGTGTGATATTGATAACGATATACGGTGGATTTACATCACTTTGCCTTTTCTTCCAGTAAAGAAACCAGAGAGCTTGTATCGAGTCATTGATCAATAGATCGATCGACTAGATTCATTTATTGTGTTCTATCTCTGTCTCTATGGTATGTGTGTGTGTGTGGAGTAGGCAGATTCAGATGAGATATTCCCGGCTCGAACGACTTACACATGGAATTTCCCCGTAGAAATGAACCGATCAACTTCCCCAGAGGCAGCAGGTGCCCGCCTCTTCCGATATTTTGTTGTAATTGTTGTCTTCCTCATCTGAAACTGTACCATCAATTAAATCGGATCTTGCCCGAACGTGTGGCAAGATAAGGTTGGTATTTTCCCGCCGTTTCACCTTCGTATTAATTTAGTTGATGCGTACCGTGCTGCGCTTTCCTTGATGTGATGTGCACATCGTCACATCAATCAGTAGTAGTATCCGATCCACGTGTCGAAATTATCCGATCGGATCTTCGTTCTGGGGTGAATTGGTGCTTTTATTTAGATTTAGATAGAGAGAGAGAGAGAGAGAGAGCAATATGATAGTTATTATTTGCTCGTCTGTTGAGATATACACTACATACATAGTATGTTTATGTTTGAAGGTCCCATGTTTTATAGATAGAGTGGAGAGTGTTAAACAGAAATCAAGCCAACGTTAACGAATTACAGAGCACTGGCGTATTTCGTATTCTGCATAAGTAGGACTTACAATGCCAATCTGTCCTGATCGTCGACAGGCGTGAACTAACACAACAGCCGTCTGCATACATGCAGCGGGAGATTTGCATCTGTGACATCTTGATCAAGGGCCGTTGATGGCTGGGAGGTCGGGGGAAGGAGTGACGAGCATAATAATTGGGCGAATCAGAAGTCCGTCAGGGATCGTCGGGTTTGCTTTTGCCGAAATGCACGACAGCATCGCCATCATGGCATTTACCGCAATAAGATGGGGCCGGGAAAATGTGGGACCTCACAAAGTGGGGAAAAAAAGGAAAGAAATCAGCAAATCCCCTACGGAGAAAGAGCACATGATGAGATGGGATCCTGAGGACCTGAGGACCTCAGGACCTGAGAGGATTTGAGTTGACAATCTTCGAGGCTTAGTTGGTACAGTACGCAGTACGGTGTTGCTAGGCTGCTAGCCTCCTTACAGTATGCGCCATCTCCACAGTGCCTCCTTGCAACGAGGCGTAAGCCCTTTCGTTAAGAAGCTGCCATGTGGTAGCGCGGAGTGTCGTGGTTATTCGCGGAGTCCCTGATAGATAACGTGATCCAGCCATGTGGATTCACACGCCCATGAGCCATGCGGTTCAAAACCGGGAAGAAATGTGACACCGCATTTGCGAAATTCAGGCCCTCATCCTGGTGATTATTGTTGACAGACAAGGTTCATGGGGTATGCAATAAATGGACTGCATGAACCCGCGAAGAATGTTTCTGCTGTGCTCCTATTCCTAAATGGTTTGGCAGATATTCGTCGCAGGTGGAGATGCGCAAGAAGACGTGAGCTGTAGCAGCCTAGCAGGGAATAGGGTATCCGACCAGCCGCCTCTAGCTGACTAGCACTCACGCGAGGTTGTTTTGAAGCCTTGGACCTGCATAGTGAGAAGAAGCCAGTAATGGGTGCTCCAATAACAATAATGCCCATGAGCGCCGAGACCGATAGATGGTACGCCCGTTGAAGTTATCTTGCAGATCGTCCAAAACGAGAAAACGCGCTCGCTTCGAGGGATTAGGGTCAAGTGACCCCTTTAACCGTGGACGATTGAATTGAGGATCTCAGCCTTCTCAGGTAGGAGATCGCGTTAGTACTTTACCTCAAAAGAGCAGGTCGATTGGCAGTATTCCTCCTTCGGGAAAGCCAAATATTGTTCGGTCGGTAGAGTTTGTGGCAGTAACGACGATCAAATCCGCACGGCGGGACTGACTGCCTCATGAGCCATGAAGGAACGCCAGTGACCTTACGCTAACACAACAATATGATTATATCAAAAAAAGCACACGTGCAGTAATAACATGGGGGATATGATATTTTCGCATGTCTAGTTTCGAGCGGGACGAATGGAAGATGCTTAAGCACACCCGGCCTCCCATACTCATCTTCTCTTGGCGGATGCACCACCCATCCGCATCTCTTCATCGCTGCCACTTGTGAAGAAAAGGGCCGTTTTGAGCTGTGAGCTGGAGAGTTGTCGGGTGCAGAATGGATCACACCCCGTGGCTGTCTCTTGGACCCTTGGTTTTGTGCATAGTGCATTAGTACCCCTTTTCCTTCTGAAAAGGTCTCATATCCTTCTTGCGCCCAACCAATCTTGAGAAGGCTCAGAGAAAAGCGATGTGTCCAGCCGCTGCATCGGTCGCTTTCTCTAGACCTTCAACCCTGTCTCGCGTGGACAAGCAGGGATCAGCCCTGGAGCGGCAGCCAGCAAGGAGGTTAATTAATTCAATTGGCTATCTGCAAGATAACCCTTGTTCTCCACCCGAGCTTTACGAAACCAAAGGTGTCCGTCGGACCGCCGTCGTGAGAAGCGTAGAAGCCGTCATTTCAGCCTGACAGTATGGAGAATGGGGCACTTCATAGCTGAATCTCAATTTTCTCGAGGCTTCCCAGGTCCAACAAGTCCAGACTGGTGATATCTTCCCTCGGTCGCAAGCCTGTTACTCTAACTTCTGCCGAAAAGCCGGAGGGGAGCTGCTTGGCCGGCACCACAAGCGTTAGCCTTGATCGCTGTGCTTCGGTAGTCGATATGCACGTCAATGTTGGTTCGCTTTCTCTAGTTTCGGCGAGACACACCGGCCGCTTTTAGCAAAGACAGCGCGTCGCTTCCATCAGGCGGTCGTTTCGTCAGCCGAGACGATCTGGATTCTCCACGTGCTTTCTCCGAAGCCGCCGCGGTTTACGAGCGCGTGGCTCGACGCCGGGGAGTAAATTTGTCAGGTTGAACTTGGCATGAGGTAACTGGGAATGTACTGTCGTACACTAGATCGAACATGTGCTCACCTTCCTGAGACTTACTCATCCGACAGGATACCTCTCTCCTTCAGTGACCCGCGCTCAACGTTTCGGACAGGTCACAGATGAGAGATTTCTGGGGCCCTGCTGGTAGTTTGGCTTGCGGGTACGATGTACGGAGAAGTGATGGAGCAACTCTGTCCGCGTAGGGTCTAAAGCATTCCGTGGCGTGTTCCGGAATCCTTCTAGCGTCTCGGCATCCTGGTGTGTCTTTTTTTTGTCGTGCTCCGTAGTGGCGTCTTGGCCCTCTTGGGTTTTACTCAGTACAGCTTGTCCACAGTCAGAGTTTGCCACCGGCTTCTAGAATTCGTCGATCAGTCGCTGGCCCTGTAAAAGATAGCGGAACGTTGCATCATCGGGATGTGCCCCTGAGCAAGTCTGGGGTTCACCGTTGAGGCTGAGCTAACACCTCGGGGTCCCGTGTTTACCAGTCGTGAAAAATTTTCAACCCCTTGATGTTGCAGTGCCAATATGGAGTACACTATCAGGCCACACACAGCCATTAGTTACGCTGACAAGGAGCCCTTGCACTTCGTGCAGTACATAAGGCAATAGGTAATTGCGATATTTTGAAGTGTGCTTGCGATATCCTTAAACTGACAGTCGGGCGGCTATGCAGTCTTTCCCGCCTCGATGGGCTAGACGGCTAAGGCCAGACACTTAGATTTTTCCTCTGTACGGAGTACTGTGTATGTGTGGAGTATACTCCGTCTCGTGTAGCTTGTTGTGCGCGCAAGACTCAAGACAGACAATGGAGAGAACATGTTGAGACGTTCAGATGACTCGCAAAGTTTGCTGTGGAGCGTGGAGCGGTAGACTCAGATCTGGTTCAGCTTAGGCGAGATTGACTTCTCTGGGTAACGAGGCTATCTCCCAATAATAATTCTGAATCATGTCGCGATTCCCATCAGTAATAATAATGTCAAAGTCTTGGCTCAAAAGACGAGACATGGTGGATAAGTTGGTGGCTTAGCCTGTTATGATTCAGTGTCTATCAAGGTTTCAGTCTGGGGTCACGACCGTCACAACCTTTTAAGCTCTCTTCTGTGAACTGTGCGCGGGAAGAAATATCAACAAATTCTTATTCTTTTCTTTCGCTTTTCCAGTAGCCAAGTCGGGTAGTCCCTCGATCCAAGTCGTGATCTTGATATCGGTTATGTACCATGTATCGTAGATCCAGTGGCGACTGCATCATCCCGACGTTCCGCACTACCTATGCCAATCATCCGCTCTTCTCGTCCCTTATCCGAAGCCTTTTTCACCGACTCCATGTAAAAATTTTTCTTCTTCCTTTTTAGTCTCCACGTGGCATTTTGGACCATACTTCTGGCAGAGGGAGCTTTCTCCACACGGGCGGTTGAACACTGACCGCTAGAGCTTGTTTCAGAATTCAGATGGCATTTGGTAGAAAACGGGCGGCTGGGATGGGTCTCCTTCGCGGCTTCGCTTGTCTGACGCTGACTGTTGCCGCGTTGGATCCTCGAGGCTCAAACAGATCTGAGCGTTACGGGGTCAGGCAATCAAAGAGATGAGTGGTGCCTAAGTCACAAGTAAACGTAACGGAAAAGGCTCTCCGATGATATTCGTACGGGTCTGACCGCTTAATCCCGCATCACGATGATCCTTGCGGCTTTGCCTAACCTTCTGCGTATTCCATGGCGCACTGCATGTGCCATGTGGCGACCATAGCAATACAGATGTGATGGGGAAACAGGAGAACCGGGGGTCTTAGAATTCTGGAAGGCTGTCAGTAAGATTGGTCTGTTACTGCATCGGGATACTGTCTTAAAAGTTGAGGAATTCCGATCAATTAAAATAACGGATGCTCGAGTGGATTCTCGAGCAGGTGTCCCCGCAGGCAAGTGAGGGCAAAATACGGAGAAAGGGCAGTTCCTGAGCAGAATAAGCGAGAGACTAGGAGCTCGGAGAGCGGCGGAGTGGTGATGGATGATTTCGACAGAGGACTGCGGACAGGACATAGCTGTGTTCTGATACTGTCTGTATAGACAGATCGAGTTGTAGGAGTGGTGAGAATCACGGGATTCGCAGCCTCATCCACCAACGCTGATGGGATCCTTCGAGGCAGAACATCTCTCGCGCACGAATCTTGCAACGCGTCAACGATGGCACTTTTGTGTCACCATCATGTCGTTGCCCTGTGATCGCTCACAGCCTGCGCAGCCAAAGGGGATGCCCCTTGCAAGCCACCTCGATCTCGCCCCTAACGACGCCCAAAATGCATGGCGGCCTCGTGGCAACCCCGGCGCCTATGCTCGTGGCATGCTTGCTCAAGCATCCATGAAGCCAATGACGCCGCCGTTCTTACTGCGTAAGCCTTAACGGTATCGTTCCAGTCTAAATGTCAGGTGGACTTAGCCGTTTTCCTGACGCAGAGCCCTGTGAGATTCTGAAGGGGCTTCAAGGGACATCTTCTCCGTCCCTTCTCCAATCCACAGCCTAGTGCAGTTCATTCTGTGCAGAGAGTCAAAGACCCATCAACTCTCGGTAAGCCATCCCCAAGCCATCTTACTACTACTATTCCTATCGTACGGAAATCTCCGAAGGGGAAATGGTGTCATGGTTTCACATTGCATTGTCCCTTCTCGCTAGCGCTGCCTGCCCCCATTGGCAGCAGACTCCCCGTTATTCTTAGCCCACTGTGCGCTTTTCTGATTACTCGGGTTGCCAGATCCCTCATCTTTCCTCACCGCTTGGTCTTCGCCATTCCTGGTGTATCCATCGAGGTTATCCAATATCCGCCGTGGCATGAATTGCTGTTGGGTCTGGGGCTTTGGTCAATAGAAGTCCACAGTCTGCCATTCGTTCTCAATGCACTTCTTAGAAACCTTGACGGCTACTTCTGCGAGCGTTGTTTAAAAAAAAGTCCTCCAAGCTGGACTGTTGTACGATCTGAGCGTCTCAATAACCTGTGGAGCTTTAGGCGCTTCTCTGGATTCAGATCCGAAGAGTGGTTGCTATGGTCAGCCTCGGTCTCCGGTGATTCCCATTCCTTATCGTCTCGTTGCGAGCTTGAAAGCGAGACCGCCGAGCGCTGCCGGCCAAGTCAGGAGGTCTCCCCTCCCTCTCAGAAGCAGCGGCTCCACAGCGTGCTCATCCCCACCCCGAGCCGACCACTGGCACCTACGTTCTCTTTATTCTGCCGCAAGGGGCCGAGGTTCATGGTGAATTACAACAAAATCTCCGAGACTGGACGTCCAGGCGTGCACCATCGTACAGTGTAGCGAAGCTTCCCCAGGAGGTCATCTCCCGAGACTTGGGCGCGAATTCAACCTCCAGCAGTTACACTCCACGTGTGCCCACGTGGAGCCGGGATTTAATAACGTGGATCTGGGCTAGGGCAGGCACATCGAACGGCCTGGGAAAAGCGCAGCGCCGCACAGCAACCGAAGGCGCCATACAATTCCGCTATCACTTTTACGGGACTGGCTATCGGATCCACCGGGTAGGCTCCTCAGGCCTCAGCTGCAGACACAAACACGCGCTTCTCTCCGGCTCCCAACCCTAACCCCTTGGGAACTCTTCTCACCTTGGCTTGTGGTCCTGTTTCGCTCTACTCCATATATCCACGGACCTTGTCTTATCATATCGCAAACGAGCCGACAGGATTGAGTTGAGACTGAAAGGCATGATTACCACTAGATAAGCCGCAGTTTGCACTATCCCGTTTGTCGTGTTCATATCTTGCCGTTCCATCCGAGCCATCATCCTCCTGTGTTTTGAGGCTTGATCTGTCGCTTATTCCAATTCCACGTGCTCTCTGCGCCTGGTACCGTTTGCTCCAGCGTCATTCAATCCTGGCGATCATCTCCAAGTACTCGGGTTCAACGAGAGACTTTATCTGGGGTTTTGGAGAGTAACTCAAAGTGTTACTCGACTGGGAATAGACGCGTCCAAGTCGATCTTTATCTGCTGTTTGGCGTCATCCCGGGTGCGGTGAATGACTCAATTGACGATCTCTGCTTATTCCAGCGCTTGACCCGATTTTGGACTTGGGACCGGCTCACAAGATTTCCATCTTTGCCCCTCTCGCCTTCAAGGCTTTTGTTTGGACGGCAGACTCCGGCCTGTGGACAATTGCCGGCCCTAAACCCGGAGAGCGCCAGACTCAGAGCCCACTATCCACCACCACGTTTCGCCCAGGCTCCCAGCCCCGAGAAGCTCTGGAAGGCTCAATCCCCATTCCTCAACCGTCGGACTTACTAGCTAGACACGGGAATTTCCACCTCCTCTCCAGCAGCATTCCACTACTGGGCCTGTTTGCGCCCTGCATTTTCAACTCACATCGGAGGCTTTCAGACCGTTCGGGATTTGCGGCACCCCTAGCTTGCATAGGCTCTGCCCTCTCCAGTCTTTTGCGCCCGATTATCTCATCATTACCACCTCTATCCTGCCTAACTTTGTGCGGCCTAATTCCGCTGATCATCCGACGATTTCGGCTTCGAGACCCACCGACGAACGCAGGAAAGGGGACCCGCACTTACGGAGTACTTCTCCCACGCGTTTCTAATTCTTCAGTCCGGCGCTCTTTGTACGGCAGTAGGACCAGCGCTTCTTCAGCAGATCAGCGGTCTCGCAGTCTCTGGTTGAGCTACTGCGCACACCGGTCTGCTCCGTATTGGAGACCCTTGTCCGCGAGCCAACTTTGATCGCCCCTAAGGATCTTCGCGGGCCTTGCGCATTTGCCGTTGCTATTGGCTGGTGGCGTCAGATTCCTTGGGCTATCGCCGAAAGCCACCAGTGCCCACGCAATACCAAGGAAAAACCCAGCAGAAAGTCCCACGTTGTCTCTTGCATGAGACCCCGGTCGGACTCGTGCTTTCGGGTGGGTCGTCGATGACAGGCAGACCCTAGCAGCCTGGTCCATACTAGAGTCTTGGACCCGTGTACGGAGTGTACCCTCCCAACATTACAGGCGCAGTCTGGTTATTATTGCCCTGCAAACTACTACATGACGGATACATCATCCTCCACCGCAACGGTCCCTGGTATTATTTCTCCCGCTCCCACAGTTTCACCCTCTGTTACCCCTACGCCTGGTTCGGGTTCAATGCCAACGTCTCCCGAAAACCAGCCACAAGAATCATCAGAAACCTCATCTCAAGTCCCTTACGGCTCTTTACCCCCTGTAGACCTTGGCCCGGATTTCACATCATCCACATCGACATCAACAACTCTTTCCCGTTCAGTCACCGGTTCTATATCTCGAGGCAGCCGACGATCATTGGCCCTTCTTGCCCGTGAGAAGACATCCAGCGCCATCGCAACCCTTGCTTCCATTGGTATCAATTCCAATTCCTCAATACGTTACTCTGCCTCTTCTGGAAGCCTATCAAAGCATTCCTACAAGCCGTCTCTGGTGGGCACCGGTGGTGTTTCGACTGCGACTGCCTCTGGATTAACTCGGTCCACGCCTGCTCTGTCGGACAGAAGGACGAGCGGTGAACAATCAGCACAAACCGACAGGTCACCGACGGAAAGGCCTCAAAGCTTCGAGCTGTCTAGAGGAACAGGTACACCAGAACCGCAGAGCTATTCTTCTTCACCTTCCAATCCTGCGGAACAGCAGACGAACCCGTCCACGAAACGCAGGTACACAATTCAACGCGCCCCCCGTCCATCGGACCAATTACCTTCATTGCAGCCGGAGTCAGGGTCCTCGCAACCACCAAACAAAATGCATCAAACATCGTCGAGATTGTTGCGGATGACGGATGAGGAGCGGCCTTTCACAAAGGTACGATATTATTCCGCTGTGTGGTGAACAGACTGTAGATCAGAATGTTTGTATGAAAAATCCGATGCTCACTAGGTCGCAGGATTTCAAGGATCTGTTTGCTACATTGATGGTCAGCTTGAAGTTGGATACACATCGTGTGCGCTTCACCAAATTCGATCATTCTTTTACCTCGGAAGAGGCAATCAACAACCTGGGTTCGCTCAAGTTCTCCCAATCCAACCGCATGCCTGACCCTAAGGACCCTTCCCGCATTGTGACCACAACCACTACGACAACATTCTCAATGGCAAAAGAAATGGCACGATCGGTCTGCCAGCGTTTTGTTGATGCTCGGTTTATCGAGCCTGTTGATGGCAGACCGATGGCGCATTTTCCAATGAAGGGTGCACTCTTTCAGCTGACTCCAAAGGGAATCAACATCCTGCAACGTTTCTGTCAGAGAAACGGCATTACTGCGAAACATGTGATGGATGTACTGGAGTCGCCCCGAAACACAATGCAGCTGGTTAGCTTGGAGAGAGACCCGGAGACCGATAAAATCTCGCATGATCGTGCCACCATCGAGGTCATCTTCCGTCGCTTTGCTGGCCAAGATGGTCCCAATGTCAAGAGCAGTATTTCTACCTCTGATTCAGATTCTCTCAGTGACTATACAAACGGTCTCGTTGGAGTGAAGATGGCTAAGGAGAGGAAGATCGGGGACAAGATCTACACCAACACTTTCACCGGGAAAGCGGCTATCGACTGGCTGATGGACTGTTCTACAACCATCGACCGGAGGGAGACATGTCTGATTGCGGAGTTGTTCGTCAAGTACGGGCTGATCACAGCTCTTCAGGAAGATAGGAACTACGGTGAAGACACGAATGCTGTCTTTCAACCTACGAAATATGCCATCTATGGCCTGACAGAGCGGGGCCAGCGGGTATGTGGATGGATTGCCCGGGAAAAAAACCCGCCTCCTCCCACCTATGACACTAGGAATGCTCCGAGAGACTCGAATAACGCCCGCTTGAACCACATTCTCCACGATCCAGCCCTGAGGCTGTTGTTCCGCGAGTTTTTGCGTTACTCGCTTTGCGAAGAGAATCTTTCATTCTATGTTGACGTGTCGGAATTCACGGCAAACTACCATCGAGCGGAGAAGGCGGGTGCGTTCACCAAGGTCGATGCGGTTCGGGAGACACTTGCAGCTGCTTATGGTCAGTGGCCTGTTCCAGTTCAGTTCGCAACGACTTGATAAGACTAACGGCAACCACAGGATTGTACAATGCCTTCTTGGCTCCAGGCTCCCCATGTGAGCTGAACATCGACCATGCTTTGCGGAATAGCCTTGCAAGTCGGATGACCAAGGCCGTTGGTGATGACGAGTCGATGTTCCAGAGCCTTCAGGAGGTTGTGAGCCTATTCGAAATGGCGCAGACCTCAGTCTTCAAGTTGATGTCAAGTGTAAGGATCATATTACCCATTCTGCCAGTGCGATATTGGGAGGAATAAGTGCAGTCAGTTAATGCATCCCTAGGACTCCGTGCCCAAGTTCCTCCGCGATCCAAAGTACGCCCTCGTTCTGCAAGAACATGGTCTGGATACCACCGGAGCTAGTCGAGCATATTCGCCTACGCCAGCTCCGCTTCCAGAGCGGTCCATGAGTCGTTCCGCGAGACCTTGATGACGAATCCGACGCGGCCTTTCCCTCAAACACCACCATTGCCTAGCCATCGATGTGTCCACTGAACCGTCTCGACCACTGTCGTCACATGGACTCATCGCTAACATTGACCCGATGAGAGTCAAATGTGGACTACGGACCTCTGCTATCATCCCATCCTTCGCCGTGAGATGTCCATATCGGGTTGTACATCTATCAGTCGGCTGCATGCAGAACGAACCTCGCTGTATTATCTCGATCCTCGATTTATGCTGTCTTCTTTGACTCCTTTTGCCTACGGACTCTGCCAACAGCATTACATTCCCGTTTTGTGCATGTTCTCGATACGATGTCACTATCCTCCGCTCGACCGCTCCGTACCGCTCCATCTGCATACCTCCGCTTCGAACATTCCTACCATCAGCAGCACCCTCTTTAGCCATCACAGCATATGCTGGCATGATACTCCTAAATAATACTCTAGGATTCATACCCCGTCGGGGACGAAAGAAGTCACGAATTTTCTTATCCCTCTATGGACCACATGATAGAAATGGCCGGAATGGTGAATTTGTCATACTACTACTTTCACACCGGTGGGGATGGAAAAAACTGAGACGCAAACGTCCATGAAAGCATTGGATCGGCGTTAACGTGCTTCTTGATATTGTGGATAATTTCATTTTTTTTTCTTCTTTTTTCCTTTGTCATGTGCATTTCTGCATATACGATTTCCTTATCTGTATTTCGAAAATTCAAAGATTGCATCTGGGACTTAGCGAGTATTACCAGTCGAAATAGTTCCTTCCATCATCATCATCATCATCATCATCATCAAGGATCTCCTCGATATTGTCATGTCTTTCCTATTATCAAATGAACATGAAGGCTTTTTGAGGTCCCCTCGAAGTTGTTTTAGAATGAAGACTCATGGCGCCAAGGCGGTCTGGTCTGGTGTGGTCTGGTCGGGTTCAGGTCTGGTCTCATGTTTCCTCTCATCTCAGGATGTCGGTTTGAGGACATGAAATGGGTTGGTGGTTGGTCTTTTGTCTTTTGTCTTTTTGTTTGGCCTTCTTCTGTGTTGTTTCTTGTCTTTTTTTAAGGTACTAAGGGTAATGCATTCGATCATATTGTCACAGCAATGGTTGGTAATCCTAATTCAAGCATTTCCATTCGACACATTGGACACTCCGTGATTGTTTTTTCACTATCGTATTTTATGCCACGCGCTGGGTCTTATTCTTCATTGCTGAAACTGGTCTTCGTCCTCTCTGCTCCTTACCTTATCCACCGTCTGATTCTTGAGGGCTTCGACCTTGATCAACTCTCAAGGATCAAGACGGAACACACACACAAAGCTACTTACTACTGCTCACTGATTATTATCATCATTATACACAAGAAGAAAAGTAAAAAAAAAATAAGTCTCCTGATTTTCTTATACATTTGTTGATTGTACAGTACAGTACAGTGCAGTAGGGGTCACCCTGTACTTAACAGTTCGTACCCTACCTACCAGGGAAAGGAAAGGAAAAAGAGAGTAAGAACGAATGAGGATAAGATTAAGAAACCTGTCTGTGTTATATAGTACTCGTCTCTTTTTCTTCTCTTACTTGTTGGGACAGGACATGAGTGGTTGCTACCTATGTACCTACCTAAACTTACGGAGGTGGCAACAAGTAAGATTTCTACAATGAATGTCTTGCTATGGTGATGATAATAGTAGTAAGTAGTTAGGTTAAATACTGCATAATATAATAATAACTGTTGACTGGCTGACTATGCGTACATACATTTCAAAAGAAAAATGCTCTAAAACTCTAACTGACATTCCCATCCAAAACGCCCTGCAATTGTGTGTTGTTGATCCATTCGTTCCGTGCATGGAAATGCTAATTTCTTTAGTCGAGCTCCTCCCTTCTTCTTCGTCCTCTGGCTGGAAAGTTAGGAAAGAAGAAACAAATAACATAAACAACATAGCATCACCTGGTCGAGTCTATAACCGTCATAACTCGAGAATTACAGCAGGTGGAAATTTGCAATCAAAGAAAAAAAAGAAGTTCCTTCTACTTGGTCGACCCCCATCCTCTCGCTCTCATCCCCTCCTCGATAGCGGTCCAGATGCCCTCGACGACCTCCCGGTCCCGCCACCGTCCGGCGCCATGCACTCCACCTTTCTCCTCCCACCGCTCGACGGCGAAGCTCTTGACGCCGCGTCCCCATCCCTTCACCTCGCGGGGGATATCATCCCCGCGCCAGCCGACATAGATGCCCGTGGCATGCTTGAACAGCTCCGGGGGTGAGGACCACTTGTACGACTTGAACTGCCAGGTTTGACCGGTCGTGAAGACCGCCACGAGACGCTGCCAGTAGTCCGGCTTGAAGTTGGAGGTGGAGTCGACGAGGATGAAGCGTGTGGGTTTCTTTGCTCCGGTATGCGAGCCGATGGGCCCGCCGGCGTTGGCTTGCGAGGGGTCTGCGAGGATGCGGAGCGGGCGGGTGATGTGGAGGATGTTGGACGGGGTGGAGGTCGCAAGGGTTGGGTGGTCTGGGGGTACAAACACACCATCCTGGAGGAAGGACTTGATGTTCGACATGCGGATAAGGGAGGAGGCGGAGGGGGAGAGGAGGATGATGGGGTCGGGACGGCGGGAAGATGATGGAGCTGGTAGACCGGGCTTCTTGGGGATGGGGAGACCCGCGGACGGAGCAGGAACGCCAGGCGGCCTGCTTCCGGGCTTGACTCCTGGAGGATACTGGCCTGTACGAGAGCGATTGCGGCCAAGGAAAGCTTCCGCTGTCTTTCGAACGTGCGAGAAGTCCTGTTCCAACTGTTAGCATTGATCCTGAACAGATATGGGATGACCTCCGTATAAGATGGGCTATGTACATACCGTTGGCTTTATCCCCCGCAACACACTGTTCCGATCTCCAAGTTTTCTCTCCCCATTGTAAATCTCCTGCAATCTGGGATCAATGACCTTGGTCAACCTTCCCGCCTGCGGCCCCGTAGCAGGGACCGCTCCTCCCGCGCCACCACTGGGCACAGAGGGAACGCCGCCAGCAGCTCCAGATGCGATATTTGCAGAGGAATCCGCGACCTGAGCAGCCACAGAAGCCGCCGCGGCGCCCTCCAGGGGCTTGATGTACTCGCTCTCATCAGAGGCGCCCTCGAGCCAGGTGATGAGGTCGAGGCGCTCGACGAAGACGAGGTTCTGGACCTGCTCCTCCTCTTCACCTTCCTTGCGCTCCTTCTTCTTCAGAGCTTCATTCAGCTCCTGCGCCGACGCGATGTACTCCGGAATGGCGACATCCTTCTTCTGCCACGCGAAGAAGATGCTGCGGAGGTCGACGCCCTTGTCGTTGCTCGCGGAGACGAAGCGCGTGGGCGTCGACAGCGGGATGGAGAGCGGGATGGGGTGCGTGAAGAAGAGGTGTGTAGCTTTGGCAAGGTCGTCCGTGGCATGCTCGTTCGAGAGCTCTGAGGAGGTCGTCGGCGTCGGGAGACTCGAAGCCGCAATAGCTCGGCGGAGAGCGAGAAGGGGATCCTGCAGAGCGGGATCGATCGTGCTGGCCATGATGGCGATGATGACCGGATCGACGAAGGTCGAGCTGAGATGTCTGCGACCGGATCGGGCTCCTGACAGAGCCAGCAGCAGGCCGTGTGGTCTTTGGTCGCAATTGTGAGGACTGGGAGCGCGGCCTGTCTGGGACTTTGTTGGAGCTGCACTGAAGAGTCGCGATGCTGGCACGTGACCTTGCCTCCGTCGAGCTGCCGCATTACGCAGGGCGTACGTACAGCTCTTTTATCTGTCACAGATGGAACAGCATGTCTCTTTAAGCAAGCAGAGCTATACAGTCGAATATTTCTCACTGTTAAAATGGGCTATTTTAATGCTTCCCAGGGCATGTGGCTCGCGTGCAGGGTGATGCTAACGCATACAGACAATATCAAGCGAACCAGTGACCGAGACTCTATGATTCAATGTGACCGGACTACTGTTGTTTTGTATTGTCTCAGGTAAATAACTGTCCAAGGCCCTTGTCAAATACTTGAGTTCGATGCTCGCCTTCAATCTGGAGAGGTTTGTTGACGATGAACACTCAACATCACTTTATCTCGCAATCAAAAAGAATAAGTCAACTTCCCCGCAGATTTTGCTTTTAACTATCTATTGGAATGTTATCTCTGTGATTATATATTGCACCTTTATGCTGGTATTAATATCAAGTTCAGAGACAAGAAACTCAGACCCGAAACCTCCCCCTCTTTCCTCTCTTTGTCCCCTGCTACCTCTCATCTCTTCTTGTCGACAACACACTCAATACTCAGGATCTTTCTCAAAGCCACACGCAACCTCTCAGAATCTAAACCCTCCGACTCAGTTAAAACCTCGGCTCCGTCCCCTTCCCCTCCCTCGGCACCCCCAACAGATCCGCCACCCCTTCCTCAGCCTTCAACCACCTCCCCATCGCCTCATACATGCCCCAAAACGCCTCGTTATCGTTCATCGTCGGGAGGTGATTCAGCACCTTATGTCCCAGCATCGACTGCGCCAGTCCCAGGTACTGGTATCCGACGGGGTACTTGAGGAGGTCGACCTGTTCGAACCGGGGCACGGATTCGGAGCGTCCGTCGGCGGGGCTGAGCCGGTCCTTCTCGTAGAAGAGCTTGACGTATTGGATCTTCCACTCGCGGCGGTCGGCGTCCGGGCAGAGCGGGGTCGAGGTGGAGGGTTTCTTGCAGAAGAAGATGAAGCGGACGTCGCAGTCGACGTCGAAGACGAAGTCGGGCCCGGCGCCGGACTTGGATTGCCCTTCGCGAGGGATCGTGAACCGCTGCGTGATGGTCGCCTTCATCTTGCCCACGGCGCGGTTCGTGGTCGGGTTCAGATCCACTAGAGTACCGGTCTCGCGGTGCATAATGAAGTCTCCCCTGCTGCGGCCTTCCTTGGAGACTTGGATGAAGTCGTCGATGGGGAGGGGGCCGGACCATGCTAATCATTCCAGGTGGAAAAGAAAACAAAACAGTGTCAGCCTGATTGTCAGATTCGTACCGTACTTATCTAGTATCTACTTATGGTTGGATAAGAGGAAAACATACTGGTAAAAACCCACGCCCCCTTGTCTGCAAACAGATCGCGGAAATTCGCCCACTCCGACGCATCCCGGTAGACGGGCCACCCTTTACACAGCTCCGAGACGCAGTACCGGTCGAGGACCGCCTCGGGGGAGCCGTTGATGTGGGACCAGACGGTGGGCTGGGTATCCTTTGCGGTGATGTTGTAGGGCATGTTTTAATGTTTGTCAACGAGTATGTATGTATGTAGCCTAGTACCTAATACTTCGATGTTTCTTTCTGACGTAGGTTAGGTTATGTAGCAAGAAAGTAAGTACCTTAAAGTATCATATAGCATTTGAAAAAGAAAAGAATAGAAAGAAAAGAAAACACCGCAATATATCTAATTTACCCTATCCCCTTGAGAAGAGAGTGAGGAGGGACATGATTGCAATTCCAACCAGCAAACAACAATTCAAACAAAGAAAAAAAAACCGTTCTCCTTATCTCGAACACTTTCTTACCTAAATGTTAGTAAGGTCAGTACCCATGCAGTTCAACAAGGGTATGTACAGTTATGCCCTTCTGACGCACGTATATCGTCATCATCATTAGCCATGCCACGGTTAGGTAGGTACATTAGATACTTTTTAAGTACCTCATACCTTCGGTATCTAATCTGTATCATACCTACCGATCACATGAATCGAGCCAACCAACCAACTATCCGACAGGTCGAGAATAGGTACCTAGATAAGCGTACAAAGTTACGATTCTTTGGATGGCGCTTCTAACGCTCGATTGCGAACCCGAATGCAGCCAGCTTCCACTCACAATCCACGGATGTACTGGGTACTGCTCTTAGCAGCATAGCTTACCTTCTTGTTCAGGTTATCTATCTATCTATTTATTTATTTATTTTGTATTTTGTTTGCTTTGCTTTGCTTGCTTGCTTCTACTTCCGTACTTTTGTCAAGATAATGTAATATGACGTTTAAGTTCGTTTTCAAGAGAAACAAACAAGCAAACAAGAAAAATAGGACCTACCTACCTAAAGGATCAGGAAGATCAGGGATTGCTAAACTAACTAGGTAGGTAGTCCCGGGTACCATGGACAATAACTTGGGTACCTAGCATGGGTCATGTTAGGCCGTAGAGTAATAATGTCAGCAAGACCATTAAGCCGTCCACGCCATGTCTCTCTTCAGATAGGAGACAGATACTGTTTACTGTGAGCAGAAAATGGAAAGAATTCTACAGACTGAAACCCGAAAAAGAATCATTCAAATTCATTGAGAGATATCGTTCTATTCCAACCAAGCCATCGGCCAAAAGCTCAACAACTAGGATGAATAATCGATGTTCATAAATAGGATATGATCCGACCATAGTAGATAGGGATAGGCGAGTCTATGTACAGAAGGCCTCTTGGCAGGAAGCGGAAATGCGAACATGACTTGCGTATAGAAAGTACCGGATTCCATCTTTCCGCTGGAAATCCACACTTGCTGTCGCACGTGTCATAAACTACTGCAGAAGCCAGCTGTCGAGAAGCGAAGATGCCGATGCTTGCACAGTTACACTGAATAGAATTTGAACAAGTCATGGCTACTCTGCATGGTCAAAATAGAAAAAGGCCACCAGGTCGGGGAAAATACATGGGGCGCGCCGGAAGACGCAAGATTGGAAAGAAGACAAGACTCGAAAAGAAATATTCCACATCACTAAATATCCGCCCGAACCAGATCCTCATAAAACTAGATCCCAAATTCCGTTCCCATGACCGAAATCCATAAATGGCACGCCTGATACGCCTTCGTCCGAAGGAGAAAGAACCTTTTGGACTGAAACGCCTATTCGATCAAGACAGACACGACTGAGAAAGAAATCTTTTGGTAAAAGAGTGAGAGCAAAATACAGTCCCATCGTCGGAATCGACATCAGAAAGGTACATCATTACGAAGGGGGTTGGATCTTTGGCTGCCTCGATAACGGAGAGATAGAGGAGACGGAAGGTGACAGAGGCGGCTCAGCAACATCTTCCATGGGTACATCCGGAGGACTTGGGCTCTCACGCTTCTCCGTATAGACCGTTGCAGTAGCATTGGTCTGCACCTGCGTCCCTTTGGTTGCCGGTGTAGGACTACTGGCAGCCGGGGATTGAGATACTGGCGCTTTCTGTGGAGGAAGCATGGTCGTCGCTTGAGCCTGAGTCTTCTCGGAAGTAGGTGTCGTTGTCAAATTGCCCCTTCTGCTGAGGTAATCCCCCAGGCTAAGCTTCTTTTTGACTGGACTCGGGGCAGCGACGCCAGATCCGGGCGTCTGGACACCAGGCTGCGATAAGGGAGATTCAAGACCGGACGTAGACTGTGGCAGCGATGGCGTGGTCGTTCCAGGAGTACTGGCCGCAGGAAGTGAAGATATGGTCGTCGGAGGCAGTTGGATTGTAGAGGTTTTGGCATCTGGCCGGTCATGATCAGAGTGGACACCGTTGGCGGTTTGCCCTGTGATTATGGAATTATGCGCGGCAGTCGAAGGCCACGGCGGTGGCGGAGGCTTTGTACCGCTACCAGGAACACTGGGAGACAAAGAATTTGATTCTGGACTCGCCAACTGACCTCCCGTTTCTGATACCCCACTCTGGGACGGGGTCATTCCCGCGTGGACGTCCTTCATCTCGACATCGTTCTTTTCGTTCAGAACGGGTTTCCCGGCTATTCCGTCGGAACTCGCGGTCGATGAGCTGGTAGGCCGTGAGCCGCTGGACGTTGAACTGGCGAAAGCATCACGCTGGCGGCCCATTTCCTCAAACTTGACCCGATCCTCGTGGCATCGCTTCAGCAGTCGCTGTGTGAGTGGCACAAAGCTTGACCTGCGCGGCTGCGGGGTAGGAGGTACGTATCGAACATCGTGCTCATCTGGATCAGTCTGTATCGCAGAGTCAACGTATTGTGGACGGCCCAGGGGAGACCGCACTACGGGGGTGTTGGACCCTGACGTCTTCCGCGGCGAAACGTTGTGGGCGACCGATGGGGAACCGGGAGATAGACGCGACGGAGGAGACCGAGACTGACGCCCAGCACCCGTGTCTAAGTGCAGAGACTTGGACTGAGCTCCTTGATTTGCAAAGTAGCATGCCTGTTTCTGTGACAAGATGTCAGTCATTGTCGAAGGAGCGAATAAACAGCCCGATGTCAGAAACGAAAAAAAAGCTTACCGAACCGGCGACGGTAGGTGTCGTCTGCGTAGATTGACCACTACCACGCTTCTTCTTCCGGGCCGTTTGATCTTGCTCGAGCTGTTCGAACTTCTTTTCAACCGCAGCAATCTTCCGTTTGTCACGAGCAGAAAGTTCAGAATCCGCCAAGACGTCATTTTGGGTCTGGTGTGTGGGCGTGAGATCCCGGCTGCGAGTCTGACCTCGAGCGGAACCAGAGGTAGATCGACCATCGGCCTGATCATCATCGTGCTGATTCTTTACCCCCTCACTTCCAGCTCGACTGTTGGTAGCTTGTCCAGTGCCTAGAGGCGAATTATTTTGCTTGCTCTTGGCCTTCTTTCGCTTCCCATTCAACTGCTTCGTGCTCGAGTCGATTGCCTTCGGACGGGACCGGCGGTCGACATGGAACAGCAGGCATTTCTCTCCAAGGTCGCACGCACAGCCGCCAAAGTTGGCCAACACATTGCTAAGGCAGATAGCTGCTGCATCCTGGACACCGTCACTTGATTCCTGCTTCATCAGACCATTGGCAGATCCAACGAGCTGCTGGTCGAGGTACCACATGGCCGTTATCTCGGAATGCGCCGGAATATCCTGCGTTGCAACGAAGCAAAAATGATACTCGACCTCGTTCGTGATGAACGTTTTCATCGTCACGTTTGGATGGCACGACCGTCGCACATACCGAAGCATGGTACCCTCGTCGCGACTGTCGATGTAGATTGGAAGCTGAGGATGGAAGAAAACAAACGGTTCCGGATGTCGCAGCTCCTGCCACCTATTGTGGGGATCAAGACAATAATCGCGAAGCAGCCCGATCTTCCCCTTGACCTCACCAACAATCGCACCATTGCGGACGCCTTCTTCAGTTCTTAGCACCTTGAAAGTGGGATGCTTTCCATCGTATTCCACGCTGGTGTCGGTAAAAGAGTGTAACGTGAGGGAAGGCCACCTGGTCGGATCTAGGGATGCGTCTGACCGGGTAAATACGTCTTGGGTGCGGCCGTTGACAACCCGCGACAGGGCAGACGGATCTTTCACCCAAGATGCCAGGTCGGCTGCCAAGGTGAGGTTGACAAAGAGATTGCTCTCCATGTGCACATGCTTTTGGTCACGTTCGTAGAGATGGAGGAAATCGCTCGAATAGAGGGGAATGGATGGTCCGGATGACTTGGTCGGACTCATCGAGATAGATCCAGTGCGCTTCCGGGAATCCGGCTGGAGAGGCGGAGCGCCCGAGAGTGAGCCCACCGACCCCGAGGGCTTGTGGCTTGTTTTCGGCTTCTTCGCGGGCGGTTGGTCCCTGGAGTTGGATTCGCTCCGGTGGTGATAGCCGTTTACCTGGTCATAATGGTCCTTAGCCTTCTTCTTCTGGCTCTTCGTCCCCGATCGCTTCGACTTCCGGTCACCGCCATCGCTCTGCTCCCTGAGCCGTCTCTGCCGCTCCGTGGCACGTTTGCCATCCAAAGGTCGGGGCTCACAGTCAACACAGTTGTGGACCTCTGGCACGTCCCGACCGTGGTAGTAGCACTCGATGTGCTGCCAGGTTTCGCACCCCTCGCAGAAGACCGTATTGCCATCATCATCCTCGAACGCACAGATGCATTTGATGGTGTACGGCTCGTCATCCTCTGGGGGGATGGAGTCGGAGACGGCACCGTTCGGAACGGGGGAGTTCAGAGGGGCGGTGACCGGGTACGGTTCCGTTGTTGGGTGCGTGGTTGCGACTGAGGAGGTATCTGTCATAATCTGACAGCGTACCCCCTCTCAAATCTCGATGACGTTCTTCCTCAGCACCGAGTCAGGTAGACCCAGTAGGCAATACGCATGTCAGCTGTCGAGGATGACGGGTGTACGTGTTCACCACTCCACCACACGACACAGCGCTTCGTGCACCGGGACGAGAAACACAGAACCTCGAAATAGACGGGGACTCGTTATCGAAAGGATAGGTCTGGGTGCGGTGTTTGGGACAACGCCAGGGGCCGGAATTTGGCAGAAGCGGACCAAGGGAGTTCGAGAGCGCGAAAGAAGGGCGGTCGAATCCTGTGACTACAGGTGGGAGTAAGGCCGTGTCAAGAGGTCGTAACGGTCGTCGACGATAAGAGAGCGTTAGGTCTTAAGATCCGAGAAGACGATGAAGACGGAAAGAAGGAGGCCACGTCGCTCGAGTGGTCAACCTTGCTTGCGCGTGCGACAATCAGGAAGGGGACACGAATCGACGATCGAGGGCAGCGACGAGAGTGGGATGGAGGAGGTTGGCGTGAAGCGCATGAGGTGAAGGAGATGAGGAGGGAGGGAGGATGAGGAGGCGAGGCGGGGAGGACGGAAGCAGGAGGAAGGGTGAATTCTCGCGAGGGAGACGAGAAGGTGAAGAAGGGGAGGGGGGGGTGTGGGAGGAGCGGGAGGGCGAGAGAAGGGAAGAGGAAGAGGAGGAGAAGGCTAAAGGAACGGATGGGCCATTCAAGAGTCGCGCAGACCCAAGCGAGCAGGAGGAGAAAGAGGAAAGGCGCGGGCAGCGCAGGGCAGAAGCTGGAGGGCTCTCATCGAAGGGCACTGGCCTGGACGCGGTCGGACGAGGGCGAGGGCGAGCAGGCGGCGAACGAGCCACTGCCCGGCGCCGCTGTTCCGTTTCCAGCCTTGGGGCGCCGGTCCATGCCCGATGGGGCAAGCGGCAAGGGACTGGACGGGTCCGACGGCCGGCCGGTGGGGGAAAAGCAGAGTGCGCTCTCTTCTCGACGTCGAAGGGGGTTGGAAGGCTCGCCGGCGGGAGATCACGGCCTGGGCATCCAGGCTCAATAAACCTGTCAGACCGGTTTCAAAGCCGTGCAGGGGCTCCCAGCATCCTGTCCGGGTCAGCGTAGCAACACTCAAACTCTCAGGAGGGAATAAGCAACGAGGGGGACGGCTGGTTAGCATCTGCAGAGTCGGTTAGCCAGGAAGCAACAGTGTCGGAGCAAGCCATGATGATGTTGTCCCTCCGCCTGTTCGGGATCCGGCCTGTCTGTTCTGGGACCAGAAAGAGGAAGAGAAGACAGAGGCAGTGAGCAAGATGAGGAGACCAAGCTGTCAGGAGATGACAGGAGATGACTAGAATAGAAATCTGTAGGTAGTAGAATGGAAAAATCTGTTGGTGAAATGGCCCACGGCCTGGTACAGGTCAGGCTGGGTGCTGGGCGAGAGCACCTGTTCCCCAGTGGGAGATGACTCCGATCATGGTCTAGATATCTCCAGATCCAAGACGAAGCCAGAGGGCGGTAGAGGTGCTGAAGAGAGGACGTCAGTAGAAGAAACAGACTCGAATTCTAGCCGCTGGCCTGCAGCAGCAGAGGAGGTAGTTGTGTGGTCAAAGGGGCGGCGGAGGCTGGGCGAGGGAAGAGGTTTATGACGGCAAAGGGGAGAAAACGCAACACGGGTGAGTGGAGAGGTCACCGGATGAGGCAGAGTTGACAAGAGGGAAGAAGGGGGGAAGAGAATGGGAATAAAGGGCACGGGGGGGGAACAACGAGAAAACGAGAGAACCCGATGGTAGTCCAAGCGTGCCCCCAGAAACGGTCTCCATGATAGTAATGGAGATGGCATGGCTTTGCCTCGCCACTCCGAGACTCTAAACAGACCGAGTTCTGTGGACCATGCCAGCGGCGACCTGCGAGGCATGGGACACCGTTGGGATAGGATGAATCAGGGCCATTTAGGTAATCGATCTGCAAGTGAGGAGTGACGGGCAGAAGTTGGCTCGTCCATTGCCCGCTTCCCTGCGGCTTAGGGCGGGAAGACGTGGAGTGATATTGGCGCATGGAAGAGCGCTGTGTGGATGGAAAACATGAGCCTGCATTATAGCCGCTCCAGACAGTCGGAGTCGTGGCAGGCGTACCGAGTATATAAGACTGCTGGGCTCGGGAGGACCCGCGAGGCTCGCTTCCACGGCGACGGCCCGTTTAAATCCAGCGTCCTGTTCTTCCGAATGCCTTTGCCGAGTGCTAGCAGCGTCTGTCCGTATGATGGCTCCTAAATGCCTACGGAGTATCCCCCGATACACTAGCCTCACGGTTGACCAGTAAATATGCGGTGCATGGGCTAGTCTAGGTACACAGGGTACGGCTTGGTTACGGAGTGCAACTTGCGGTGTACTCCCACAAAGCGCTGCGGGAAAAAGGTGGAATATCAAAAAAATTTATTGCTGTAGTCTGCAGTAGCTCGTAGGGTACTCAGATGCGTTTGAAATGCAGGAAACCCACATAGTGGAGTGCCTCACTCGAAAACATCGTGTGGGGCCTGCATTCCAATCCGCGCTTGGGTATCCGGTGAGATGGGACGGCGTGCAGATGCAGTATAGCGGCTCATCTAAGGAAACTTCGCGCTATGTTTAGGGGTGCCATCCCTATAGGCCGCCGCGAAGTTTGGGGGAGCTTAAGTAGGGTCCAGTTAAGACGTAGGGGGCTCTTTAACTATAAGTTAACTAGACTTCCAAACCCTAAGCCAGAACCTCCTTTTTGCTGGCCAGGACAATATTATGCTTCGGATATACAATGGGAAAGGGACGCGCACCTTGTTAAATAAGTGTATCTCAGATTCCAGCCACTAGCTGCAGACCATCTACGAGTGATGGATTTCTCAAAGATTCTATTTTATCCCTTCGCAGCCCTCCTGTTAGGTAAAGGAAAAGATGCCTTGCTGATATCATATCAATATCATTTTGAACTGCCATTGTGTAGCCAGAGTCAAATTTATGCTACTTCCTGCTTCACATAAACCTTTGACCGGATGCTACCAGTCTTCTGAGAGCCATTGAATGCCACGCTCGCACCCACGCTTTCGGAATCAACTACCACGTGGTGACACTAGACCATCGACTTAAGGCCTGTTGAATCACAAGCATCACCAGCTATATGTTTCCAACCTGAAGCGGCTGCGGCCGTTGACGGTATGAAAGAGACACAAACAACACTTCTACTCTTCGACAGCCCTATGGTCCCCGTCGTTCGATGGATGCCGCTGAGGCTTCCCAATTCGCGGTGTGCGAACAATCACTGCCAGCACCAGTCTTTTCAGTCCCTTCCACAGTCTCTTCCACCACCACTCCCTGACCTCAGGCGGTTTCTCTGCAGCCAGGATCTCACCTAGTCCTGTATGGAGATCCACGTCCTCCGGTCTCCAGGCCCACGGATCGCGCCAGTGCCTAATTCGATGGACAGAGTACAGAAGCATAAACACAGGAATCCCGGTATACGCGGCGAGGAATTCGCTCACAGACCAATTCCAGGGAAAGAACACGCTGAAACCGTTGAGAAGACATAACAAAGTGGAACCTGCGATGCCAATGTAGGCCCCATATGGCTGTATCCAAGATCGATACGGTGGCTCAACACCCTGGACCTGGAGGGCCCTACGAAAGCGGAAATAGATGATACAGGAGCACATCCAGGAGATGAATCCTGAGGTATTGGTGAAGTTCATCAGCCAGTTGAAGAGCGTGGGACCGGAGACAAGAATAGACAGATATGCAAGTGGACCAAACAGTGCCGATAAACCAACCGCCATGTAAGGTAGACCCCACCGGTTGCGAACTCTAAGGAACCTGGGGGCGCTGCCCGATTCCGCGAGCGAATGGAGCGAAAGCGAAGACCTGTGGAGGAACGAGCTGCCTGAGGATGAGCTGGACGCCATGATCAGCGCATTCACGATCGTGTCAAGGAAACGGATCCCGGCGTTTCTGATTCCAATGACATATGGGGAAGTTCCAGAACGGGAAGAACCAGACCCGGAGGAATCAGATCCAGACTGAGAGTCACCGTTCAATAACCGGGGATCATTAGAAGGCGACATCACCCCCATTGCGAGGGAACTCATTATGTAGAGGAAGGAGAGTAGACCGGTGTTGTTCTGGGCCTCTCTCGGGATACTACGCCGTGGCGACACCATTTCTGAACCTCTGATCACAACGAGCTCCGGCGCAAAATTGAAGATGATGACACTGTTCATAAGGCATTGCAGGAACCCGAAAAATCGACCAGCGGCACCTGGCTCGAGGAATTCGCCAAAAGCGCCTGGATCGTTCCAGTACCGAAACCCAAGAAACCCGCCATTCGGACCACCGCCGCAGAACAAGACGAGTGAGAGTAGCACCATCCCGGTGAGCGCGCCAATCTTTACACGGGTGAGGTTGTTTTCTGCCCGTCTAAACGTCTGCTCGGGCAGGGAGTTGAGAACGACCATGACGGTGAACATCGTGGTCATCGGGATTGCGGGATGCAGCCCCGGATTCAAACCGCCGACGAGGAGGGAAGCCGCCGTAAGTTGGTAGGGCACCAACATAGCAAGGGAATACCAATGAAGAAAGTCCAGGCAGAACCCCAAGGTTGGCGAGACATAGCGGGTTGCGTGCTGGCCTATCGTAACTCCGCGAAAAGGCATGTAAGCTCCAAACTCCGCCATGGCAGTAACAAGGCAGTATACAAATGCAGATAAGGATACATAAGATATGAGCAGAGAGGCCGGACCGCCAACCGCGAGTGCCTGACCGGCACCAAGGAACAATCCGGCTCCAAGATTGGACCCGTGCGCCATTTCTCGAAGTAATGAATGTAAAGGCCTCTGGCCCTGGTTGTATCTAGGTAAAGTCCATGAGAAGAGCAGTCTCCCGCGGAGATGATGAGAAACGCGTGGTGATTCTCGTCAAGAGCGATTGCAACTTCCTGGGTTGTCTTGTAGTAACAACTAGGTGCTGCGTTCCGGGTGTGGAAGGAGCAGTTTATATCGTCACCCTTAGGGACTGAGAAGCCAGCAATACCTGCTCTGAGGGTAGCAGTTGGTTGTGCTGGAGTAACATCAACATGCTTGTGACTGCGCCGGCAATCCTGAGGGGATTCCAAAGATGCTAGCAAAAATATAAACTACTGTACCAAAAACACAAACTAAACAAAATACAAAGCTTAATAAACAGACATAAAAAAGCTCACACACCCAATCCCACCTTTCGATGGGGAAAGGGTGCTACGAAAACCCCGCCTATTGCTTGATAGCGGCCATGGTTTTTACTGACCCTGGTGATCAAGGGATCGATCCTTTACGATTCCCCGTCCTCCAAGATTCGACCAGGATTTTCTCCTACTCAGAAGTCCAGATGAGAACACCCTGTCTTACTGACTGAGCTAGGAGTCCCGGGTGCTAAGGGGTCACGGTGTGAATGGCTTATATGGGGCTCTGGCTGGGAGTGCTCCCGGCCGGGGGACGTGACGCGGTTAGGTTAGGCGCCCAGCAACCGTAGGACTTCACCGGGAAATCATCTCCCTGGGCGCTGCTGTAGTCACCTAGTAGTAATATCAGATGAGCGCTAATGATAAAAGTGAGACCTTGATCTATCGACGGACGTCACTCCTGGTCACTTCATGGCCCGGATCTCTCATCAACTGGTCTTGGAAATGGCCATCCTTACCTAGGTAGGTCACCAGAGTATCTCTTTCGAAGACAAGCCCGATCTCGTTCTCAGGCCAGAAACCTATGAAGCGCCAAACAATTTCTCAGAATCCAGATCCCAACCTCAACGTTGAGCCCCGTAAACGGATAACTTATAGACACTTGAAAATTCTGACGCAGCAGCCAAGTTCTCATTTAAATATAGATATTCATATATGATACCTGCAGGAACATGCCGGAAAAGTGACAGATGTATGTATACAATGGAATCCGAGAGAGCAACGAGAAAGAAGCCACAAGGGTATGGGTATCTTAAAGTGTGTACTAGAAAAAGAATATGGAAAAAAAGAGAAAAGAAGTCGAAAATACCCAACGCAGACAGTATCGATGCGACCATTCAGTCCTCCCACCATAACGCCAGTCGCAAAGAACCAAAATACCAGATCCGTTCTTAAAATACATCCTTCATATGTTCAAGAGCTACTTTATCTATGTCAGCTTGTTTCCTAAACAGATAATTACACTGGGAATTATGGGCGAAAAGGGACATACTCATCAGCCATATTTGTTTCTGCGAATTCGAGCCATTCGCCAGATAACGATTTCTTCCAGAAGCGCACAGCACCGTCATCGCCAGAGGAAAGAAGGCAATCACCTGTTCGTGTCATTAGCATATGACTTCCCTAACCATCAGACGAAGTCATATTGAAGTGCAATACATACCTGCATAGGAGAATTCCACCTGCCACACATCCAAATGCTTGCTGTCGATGCATGCGACCTCCTTGAATGAGTGCTTGAATTGGGTGTCACCACGTGCTTGACGGTTGGATACAGATGCAGGGGCGCGGCTCGCGAGGGCAGATCCGATCCCCGACTGTGCTGTCGCACGGATTGTGGGGGATTGAGCAGTGTGCGGGCGGTTGTTCGAATTATTCGAGCCGTTACCGGAGAGCGAGGTGTAGACCTCGAAGACACGAACAAAGCCATCCTTGCAACCGCTCGCGATAAGGTCGTACCCGCGCACAGAGCCATTTGCCCAGGAGATATCCCGGACGAGGCCCCCATGTCCGGTCAATTCAATTGCGTGATAAAAGCGACGGTTCGCATCCGTACGATAAATCTTCACGGTGTCCATGGCTGCCACGACGAGCGAGAGACTCTTGCGGTCCCAGCTTGGTAACAATGTGTGCGTGATATCAACAGGATCATGATGAAACTGGACTTGGAAACTTGTCTCTTCGCCTCGCTGCGGCGCAGCGCATACCCTGAACTGGTCCATGGCCTGCCAGTCGGCAAGGCTGTCCGGGCTTACAGGCTCCATGACCATGAGATAGCCATCACGCGTAATGAGCGCAAGCCAGGTCTCCATGTCGATGTTGCGAAAGTCAAGTGAGACAAAGGGATGTCGTTGCGGCGCCATCATGCGGAAAATGGGCCTGAAGCGACGACCCGAATTGGGGGGCTGCGTTACATCCTCTTGCCATATCTTGAACTTCATGTCCTCACCGACACTTCCAATATGCTGACCAGTAAATGGACCGTTCCATGTAGCCTGCGCCTGTCTTAATATTAGGTTGCGAGCATTTAGGAGGGGCCATCTTACATCACGAATCTCGGCGTCATGGGCGCGCCAGGTATCTGTCAGTTGCCAGCTGCCATCCTTCAGATCCCAGACCTTCATGCGATGATCAGAAGAGGCTGTAACAATTCGATTGCCATAGAAATTGAACTTTGTGACGGTGACCAGGTCGCGATGGCCCGCGTCGAAGTCGTTGAACCCAGCCGCCATTTCGGGCCGTTCCGGTATCCCCATCAATATATCCGACTAAACTGCACTTGATTCCACTACAGGGATGTAAAAAAGAGAGTGGGGAATAAGGGTCAAACGGCTGTGTGAGACCCTTGGGCAATGAGGAAGCTCCCGTCCATGCATGTATGTACTTACATGTAGGCGCATGTGAATCCGGCATGGATGGAGCGCGCGCCATGGATGATGGTGTTGCCTGCACGATGTCGCTTAGCTGCACGCTTAGCCTCTTCGGGCAGGAGTTCGTGCTGGTCCTCCCGTCGCTCCGCTCACCGCTTCCCTGGCGGTGTGTTTCATCGGGCAGAATAACCCGCAATGCCGTAATCATGCCAG
The DNA here is from genome assembly GCF_041956765.1 of Thermoascus crustaceus. Taxonomy (NCBI): domain Eukaryota; kingdom Fungi; phylum Ascomycota; class Eurotiomycetes; order Eurotiales; family Thermoascaceae; genus Thermoascus; species Thermoascus crustaceus. Next base: position 359,888 of record NW_027192527.1, on the reverse strand, counting down.
ATTGCATGGACGGCTGACGGGTCCTACAGAGCCCCAAGGTTCTCCAGAACGTCAATTTGCTGCATATTATTCCAGATATGCTATCTCTATCTACCCTGATATGACTCAGTCCGCCACCTTATCCCGCAGAGAGACCTGGAGCCTTCTGGTGCTCGTGGGGGCCTCTCTCGGGGTGATCGTCAACACTTTCCAGGGCGACGGCGAGCCGTTGATTGTGTCAATCGCGTTTAGCGGAATCGCATATGCTGCCACGTTCAGCCTGATAAGATGGCTTGGGCCGGTCTTTATGAAGGCCGGGCTGAAGGGGAAGGATATGGCCAAGGCGAGGAAGCCTGAAATGTGAGGAATCCTTGAACGAGCCAAAGAGAGCAATGCTGACTGCTGTTTGCCTTAGACCCGAGACTATGGGCGCTGTTTGCGCAGTTGTCTATCTCCTTCTACTTATTATTTTCATCCCGTTTCCTTTCTATAAAGACATCGTCGCCGCGACGTCGGGAGGGGGCAACAGGGACGTTGTTCTCCAAGCACAGCAGGTCGAGACGGGTCGGTATCTCCACAGATTTCCTCATAGCAAGGTTCGTTCTCTTCGCCTATATTTTCAACCATCTAACGTCTCTCGTGGCTAACGCTTGTCCTAGCTTGCATCCTACCTCTCCGGCCTTCTGTCTTTACAATCAATCGTCATACTCGGAATCGGCGACGACCTGCTTGACATCAGATGGCGACACAAGGTCTTGATTCCAGCGTTCGGAGCCATCCCAATGCTTATCGTTTATTTTGTGGATTTTGGCGTCACACAAGTGGTGGTCCCTCTTCCATTGCAGCGATATCTGGGACCGATCGTTGACCTTGGATGGCTGTATTATGTCTACATGGCGGCGGTGGCCATCTTCTGCCCGAACGGTATCAATATGCTGGCGGGAATCAACGGAGTCGAAGTCGCGCAGTCGCTGGTGATTGCGCTTCTGCTTATTGTCAATGATTCGCTGTATCTGGCTCCATTCACGCCGTACCCGCATCCGGCCACAGACTCGCACCTGTTCTCGATTTACTTCTTACTGCCTTTCGTTGGAGTCTCTCTGGCGCTACTGTACCACAACTGGTACCCCTCCAAGGTTTTTGTAGGCGACACCTACTGCTACTTTGCAGGCATGGTGTTCGCCGTGGTCGGTATCCTGGGCCACTTCAGCAAGACCCTACTGCTCCTGTTCATCCCCCAGATCTTCAATTTCCTATACTCGACCCCGCAGCTGTTTCGGATCATCCCGTGCCCGCGGCATCGTCTGCCCAAGTTCAACGCCTCGACCGGGCTGCTGGACGCGTCAGTCACCGAGTGGGCTGTGCCCCCTCCACGGCCGGTTGCCATGGCTCTGGAGCTGCTGCACCGGCTGCGGCTGGCACGAGTGACGAAGAACGAGAAAGGGGAGATAATGGAGTCTACGAATTTGACCATTCTGAACCTGTGGCTGCTGTGGATGGGACCGATGAAGGAGGAGAAGCTGGCATGGAGTATGGTTGCCGTCCAGACGGTGTGTGGATTGCTGGGATTATTTGTACGGCATCGCCTGGCGCTGTTGGTGTTTCGGGAGGATAATTTGGCATTTGGGTCGCATATGTAGCAAGGTAAAAGTGATACATGAATATGATATATGATGCTGTTTTTCTAATATCAGACCATGCTGCATCTAGCTATCTAGGTATCAAATGGATATGGCTGGCTTGATTGGTGTATAAAGGGAGAAACAAACCATAGAATAGGTTGAAGAGCTGATACATATGTAGTAAATAGACAAACAACTGTTCGAACACTCTATCTAGTTATATAATTACGATATTCCGCTTCTGGGAGAAGTATGACTTCGCCTCGGATAAGTATTGTAGTATTGATGCATTGAGATCCATGTATGTCTGATATATCAGACATCAACCTCATTTCATAAATAACTCCCTATTAGATAACAACAGCAGCAGTAGTCGATACTGTACCTAGCAGCTTACCCGCATAGCAACAACATATACATAGATAGACGACCTACCTCATGCCGTGCCATATAGGTAGGGCTGGATCTAGGTAGATACATCATCACGTGACGATATATTGCCCTGGCATTAGGTAGGTACCTAGGTACTGTGAAGAGGGACTCTAAAACACCCATCTATAGAGTATCAAAAAATCAGAATTTTCACTAACATGATCTATTATTACCACAAACTGTTCATTATTACAAGCCCCGCAGTATTAAAGGTACCTAGTATTGTGTTGCTGAGGAGGAGGTGGTGGTGGGCCGAGGAGCTGATGCAAATCTGCAAGACGATGGCATCATCATCTGGCTACCTAGGTTCAACTTAGAAACATCCCATACATCCATACCGGAGTACACGGCACGGAGCATTTTTCGAGACTCAAAATACGAAGTACTGTACTTCGGCTATCCTTCCAACCTGAGTTGAATATGCCTAGCCAGAGCGGCATCCTCCGATGCCATGCCATGCCATGGCTTCGGGATATCCCGTTATCATCTACCTATCTCCCAAGGTAAGTTAGTAGTTAGATAGGTAATGTACAGTACCTAGTTTAATTGATCCAGAGGACGTCCAGTGCGTGATTCATTGAGGAACTTGCACAATAACTATTTATTACCCTTGGATTAGCCACCATAGCTTGGATCCGCATTTCGTTTTACGGAATAAACTCCACTCCACGAGGCTTGGAATGCACAATGTAGATACTTTACTTACCTCGTGCCGTGCCAGGCTCGTGGAAGGTAGTGAGTGGCCCCGCGCGAGCTTATGCAGACAACTACTTATTTAGTATCTATCTAGGTCACTACGTGTTTGACATTGCCTTGCCACTAGGTTAGGTAATGTGAAGTACCGTAGCTCGAGCTAAGATTGACCTGTGCCTGCTGCAGCTTGCTGCAGCTAGGTGGAGGAGATCTTGATAGTTCACTCCCGGGGGGATGCGCGAGGGGAGAGGGGGAGGCGGTTCTTAGGCTAGACAGGTGGATAGCTTTGGCCATGAGGTTTTGGAAGTTACCCGTGGTGGAGTGGAGAAACACTTACTGAGTTCTCTTATTGCTTCCTTTCTTTGTAACTCTCTGGTGAGCAGGGTAGGTGACGGAGGTGATGATCCATTTACTAGCGGAGGGAACGATGCAGACTATATCATGATATTATAGAGGCGATAGAGGATATATCTATCTATCTCTCCTGAATAATGAAAGACGTCTATCTATCTATGAAGTAGATCCGATTTCTACATAGAATATAACTATCTGGTTTTCACACTTTTTCAAGAAAAAATATCTACTAATCTATATAAATAGTCTTTTGCACATAAAACACAATCATCACATATTTTTTCTAACAAGACCCGACAAGACAAGACGTCTATAGCTTGTACATCGAATTCACTCGCTTTCTTGGGCCTCATTCAAAGCCCGCGTTTCCCTCTCGATCTTGCTGTCACCCAGCGTGACTCCAATCTCCTTGACAACGAACCACGCTGGGACCAAAGCGGCTGCCCAGAGGGCGAACCCGAGATATGTATCCCCGATAGAGGCCATGATTGGGACGCTGCTGAGTCCGTACTGGAAGGAATTAGTGACGAATATGGTCAACTTGATTAGCGAAGATAAATGATGGGAATACTCACACCGATGGCCTGAGATGCGGACTCGGCTCCACGCAGCAGTCCGGAGAGACGCACGACTTCGCTCTCGTCTTTGGCTAGAGTTCCGACGATGAAGTACCTGTACAGATGATTAGTGCCTTGATCCATCACGGGCTTTATGTGGGACGCATACAGATACAGATAGTTCAACTGGAACCCAATGACCCAGAACAGGAACAGCGCGAACCCCTTCCCAAACCCGGCGTCGACCCAGTCGTACGTCGGCCGCGTCTTGTTGAACTCGGTCACCAGGATCGTGCCCCAGATCCACCAGCCGCCCTGCAGCCCGAGGATGACGAAAAACGCACCCCGGCTCCTCGCCTTGAGGGAGAAGTCCTTGCGGTCCAGGAACGCGCCCAGAATGTTCCCCGCGATCAGGGCCACGATCCCGGCGAGGAATGATCCCAGCGCGCGGGCGCGCACGCTGAACCACATGCCCTGGAACGTGTACATGACCGGCTCGGTGAAGACGGCCTGGAAGATGAGCGGCAGGATGAGGAGGAAGTTCTTGCTGAAGAGCATCTTGGTCGTCGCTTTGAGCTCGTACAGGGAGCCGTTCGTGATCCTCAGTCGGACGGGGACGCCGTCCGTCCGCTGGACCTGGGAGGGCTTGTTCAGGAGCAGACCCACGAAGGGGCCCAGCGCCTGCAGCACGATGAAGATGATAAACACCGTGTACGACACTTTGCCCGCCGTGTTCCGGTGCGCATTGATCCCCAGGTTGATGGCGCCTCCGAGGATCTGGCCCCCGACACGGAAACTGAGCCAGAAGCCCAGGAACCTGCCCTGGTTGTACGGCTCCGGGTACGAGAGCGCGACGGCCGCCTCGGCCATCCAGAAGATGCCCGCGGATAGACCGCACAGGGCCGCTCCCAGGAGGGTCAGCCAGTCGAAGCCGAAGCGGTTGTGCGTGTAGAGACCGGCCGCGAAGGGGGCGTAGCCGGTGGTGCCGATGACGAAGGTCCATTTGATGCCGATGTAGCGCACGACGACGCTGGAGAAGTAGCAGGAGAGTACCATGAGGCAGAAGGTGAGCGCGTTGGCGGCGTTGACGAGGTACGGCTCCTGTTCACCTCCTCCGCCGAGGGAGTTCATGGCGCCCCAAATCCCGGGGGCGAGGAGGTTGCAGACGCCCAGGATGAAGGCGTTGTAGAAGGATGAGCGGTACCATTTTACTGTTCTGTTATCAGCCTATGCACTGAAGCAAGGTCGGATGTTCAGGGTACCTAAGGTAGTAAACTGACCTTCGTGCCGCTTATAGTCCTCCGCAACGGCAGGAGCTTGGGTAACTTCTTCATCTCGAGGTTCAATAGCCTTCTCAGAAGTCGCCATTGTGGTACATCAAACCGATTCCCAACTCCTTCAAGAAGTCAGATGGCTCCTGCGCAGAGTCAGCAGAGAAAAAGACAAGCATATGATACGACAGCCCAATTGGACTATATATAACTCACTGAATCTAGCAAAAAAAAAAAAAAAAGACCACGGACATAGCCTACCAGGTGGACCGGCACCTCGTGGCATAAAAAAATATACTAACCACGAGGGACTGGAACGCGGAGGCCCATGTGCTACTTACTTCAACGGCCCCATGGAGCAGGGAGGAAAAAGACACTAATCAGCCGTGTCATGACATGTCAAAAAAGTTAATCTCTTATCTAGGCCATATAAAAGGTAGGAAAGAAAGAGTGATATGCACCATGAGGTGATTCGATGAGCAGAGTTCGCTATGTGTGTGATCTGCCAGAATGTTGTTGTTGCCCAAGCGGATTACGTGCTAGCACGGCATTTTTGCCCGCTATTACGCAGCGTGGTAGGCTGCGTCGACGATCCAGACCTTGAAACATAAACCTGGGGAGCATAGCGTCTGTGCTAGCTGGTTTTCTTCCTCTCCTCAAGTTTCCCTTATGAGGTGATGCTTGACGTGTTGGTTTTTTTTTTGCGAAAAAGTACAGTTACGTTGATGTACATCAGGACGCGGGAATGGCTTGGCGATGGATGGCGACATTCGTCTCTGATACGAATTAATCTTTTCATCTGAATAAGTTCTCCGACTCGGGCTCGGAGTAAGGTTCTAGACTGTTTGCTTTTGAGGGTCTAGAATTTATTCCCCAGAGTTCGCACGCTCCAGCTGGGTATATGGAATCTAGAACGAGCGGAGCGGGGAAAGAGGTAAATAAACGCCCTGAGTTAAAACTATATCGTTGTCAATTTACCCTAAGCAAACTTCTCTCTCTCTCTCTCTCCCCTCAACCTGTTCAACCAGAAGCAAGAGAATATCGCCATCCTCCCCCGCAATGAGCACTCTCCAATTCCACGGAAGTGGATCTCAACAACTCAACCTGACTTAACTCACCTCAACCAACAGGCTCAACGTACTCACTTCAGGTACCTACCTAGGTACAGTACCTAACTTTTACTCCGTATCCTCCGGATGGAACACCAACGCCCGAACCTCAATACTCTCCCTCGCGTCCCACCCCTCCCCATCCGTCTCGGGATTCACAAACGCCGTATGCGGCACCCTCCGCGCCCGCCCATCCGTCTTGGAATCGAAACACTTGATCAGCGTGACCATCTCCGGCGTCTGCGCGTACCGATAATACCACCTGTGCCCCTTATTCGGTCGGACCGCATACGTCTCTCCCTCTCGATCCGGGTAGATGAGTTTGATCGGGACGAGGTCCGAGTCCGGGACGGAGTGCGCGTCCGCGATGGCCAGGGGGTCTTTGTAGATGGTCTTGATGGGCCGCCAGACGTTGATGATTTGGTAGCGGCCTTTTAGGAGGGTTGGGGCGTCGTGAGGGAGGTGGTACTTGACGCGGTTGGTGGAGGCGGCGTAGGATTGGTCGATGTGCACGCGTTGGACGGGCCCGCGGAAGGAGACTTGGGATTGGGATGACGGGGAGCGGTTGTCGGTGGTGTTGCGGCGGATGGTGTGGTCGAAGATAAAGATGCGGGAGGCGCCGGTCCTATATATTGTTGTTAGGTATTCTGTTGTCTTATAGATCTAGAAGGTGGGTTAGGTATTTATAGATCCATATCGAATTGACTCACGCATCCTTCAACAACTGCTCCGTCTCCGGATAATACTCCCCCCTGATCTTCTCATCGTCCACAAACTCCTTCTCCTTACTCTCATGATAGTAGATCTGGAACCCGTTCCCGTCGAGCGTATAGTCGAGCTCGTGCCCGCTGATATCCGTCACCGTGACCTGCAGCTTCTCGACGGGCCGGTCGTAGGTCTCCGGCTTGCCGACGTAGTTGGGCGCGGGCGGGGAGCCGTCCTCGGGGTCTTTGTGGTAGTTTAGGGTCGTCTGGACGTGGTGCGGTTTGCTGTCGGAAGGGGGGATGGGGAAGGAGTTCTTTTGGGCCTGGATCTGGGCCTCGAGGGAGGATGATGATGGGTTGGGGTCGGAGGGGAGTTGGACGGCTGCGGAGGCCATGGTGTTTGTTGTTTGCTTGCTTGTTAGATTGTCTGTCTAGAGGATAAACTTTTAAATGTAGAGACGGATACAGATCTACCGAGCTTCCACAGATGGTTTTTATATCCAGGCCTTCTATCTACGAATCTATATCCTTGATTTGCGATCAAGCGGGGTAGACTCGGCCCGTTTGTCAGACTAGCACGCAATCCGAGAAAATGACCACGCCACGTCTCACTGCTGAGAAATAGAAAATGATTCTATTGGAAGAGAAGTATCGGTTGAAGCCGAGTGATAACGTGGAAAGTTGGGGTAAGCCGGGGATTGTATTGGCGGGGAAAAATTCAACAGCTTGAAACAGCACGGATCTTCTAGTATTAAGCTTATAAATGTATATGTATAAGATCACATGAATTGTCCATCTAGTAACAAACTGTATATCTATCTAGGACATTAACAATCACTGCCGCTCGGGAAGAAATAAGCTGATGTGAGCTGATGCGTAATTCATAACATGATGGAAAACATTCCAGATCAGGATTTGTTGTAGCTGTGTACGAGCGTCGTAATGCTTGTGCCATCCTCCAGAACTTCTACTTCTTCCTCGATCGTATATCCCCTCCAGCGCGGTAGCAGAACAGTCCACACGTACCAGTATACAACAGCAAAGACGATTCTGAAAGGAATTAGCCCTCTCGCTCTATGGTATATATATATATATATAAGTAGATATAGTGACTTACATCCCAACACCAACTATAGCATAGGTAGCGTAAAAGAAGTCCACGTCCCCCTTCCAGTCTGGAGGCGGGAAGAACGGAGCTGCTAACAAGGCCACACAGACGACAATCCGGAGCCACACTGCTGGTAACCAGGCCTTGAAAGGCCGTTTGAGATCCGGCCGTCGAACTCGTAACAGCAACAGACCAACCGTAACTGCAAGAGCAAAGAACTGACTGGGGTATCCTTCTACATCGAGAATGAAGTTGTAGACATCACCCTGGGGAGGTAACGTGATCACCAGAATAGATGGAATATAATGGACAATAAGACCGCCTAGAGGTGAGTTGAACGGACGAGAAGAAGAGAGGATTCTGGAGAATGGCAGAAAGCCCTGTCTTGCAATTTCCTGATTTACACGAGCCTGTGTATGCATCCATCAGTAGTTTGCTGTCGAGAGCATGATCTCCACTCACGAGTGTGAAAGTAACAACCATCACATTCCCAGCTGCTGAAATCGCGATTGCAAGCGGGAGGATAGTCCTGCCTAGATGTGATCCAAAGGCCCGCTCGAAGAACAACGCTGCAACAAGCTCTCCACTATTCTTGATTTCCTGAATGGGTACGACAAGGAAATAGGACACGTTTGCGAGAATATACAAGCCACAGGCAGTCAGAAGGGCAGCAGGACAGACCGTCTTCAAGGTCCTAACGGGTTCCTTAACTTCGTTCAAGACATTATTGACATTATTCAAGCCAGCGTATGAGTAGAACACCTTGAACAACGACGTCGACAGGGGGCCCAAGCTCCAGTTCGAATCTTTCCAGAGTTCGTCCCAGGAGAATACCTTGGCACCGGCTCCTCCATTGGAACTGTCTGATTCAGACGGGTGCTTGGGTTGGAATATTATGACGAACAGGCCTGTGATCGCTGTCACAGCGATCAGAAAGACCTTGGTCCAGCCCAGCAGGTTCTGAATCCGGATCCCGCCTTTCAAGAAGCGCGCATGCATGATGGTAATGGCTGTCAAGAGGCCGGCCGCAAGGGCTTTGCTCTGGGTCTCGGTCGGCTGGACATTCAGGGCAAACCAGGTATACTTGGAGAAAACGATGCAATTGCTGGCCGTGAACCCAAGCAGAACCGCTTGCGCAGCGACCAGCGTCGACGCGAGGAACCTCGGGCGCTGGTACGTAAACTCAAGGTATACCTTGTCTCCGCCCGATCGGGGCAACATGCATCCATACTCAAGGGAGACAGCCAGGCCGCATGCTGACAGGATAGTCCCGACGATCCACAACAAAAGAGATAACCCGACGCTCCCAGAAGACTTGACTATGGCACCCGGCGTTGCAAAGATCCCGCTGCCGATAACCCTGGAAATCACCAGGATATAGGCGCTGGACCATGTGAGGCTTCTGCCGTAGGTGGCCGTCTCAAGCAGAGTACCCCCTTCGACAGTACGCAGCTCTTCCGCTCGTGGTCGCGTAGGGTCATCTTCGGTGCTGTTTACGGCAGACGAAGAGGTAGAGGTCAAGAGAGGCTGCGTCACACCTTCGACGTCGTTGTCCATCGTCGGGATCCTGTAGCCTGTTTTAACCCTGTAGTTGTTCTATAGTGGGAACAGAATTGTGCGTCTCCAGCATACCACAGATGGACGCCTTCTCCGTCAAGGATCGGGTACTGTAGGTGGGCTGGGAGCATAACAGTGAGTGGTAAATATTCAACTGGAACTGGATAAGAGCAAGAAAAGCAAAAGCTTCATCGGATGTCGATGAAATCTAGGCCATCACGGATGAAATGAATCTCTCTGGGAGAACCAGCATTCCAAACCCCGAATAAGTGAGTACGTGGATTGTGTATTTGTCACCCCTGGAACGTGTGAGACAAGAAAGGGCTGCGAGTTACAGGCTACGAGGCATGTTATCGCGTGTCCGACTCGCACGCCATCTCGCCCTGTGTTGATGTAAGTGTCCGCGACTAGGGTCGTCATCATCAACTCAGCAGACAGCAAAGGAATAATGATTGCGATGGCAGGATAATTTCAACATATGCCATCATCGAGATTTCTCAGCAGAGATGGGGAAGAAAACAAATCTGGGCTATCGGCTCTGGAGCAATGATGTATTTGACCCGCAGTCGAGTAGAAGGTCTGAAGCAATCAGGGCTGGATTAACCTAGTTAGTTGTGACGGCCAGGCTTACATAAGCAGATCCTTGCATAACTAAGCTTATAACATGCATAATCCTGGAGGTATGCAGGAGCCATTTAAAACTCGTTTTGTGCCGTACTACGTATAAGAAAATATATTCCTCTTATGCGTAGCACAGCCAGTACTTTTCGGCTTATTGAGCGGCCAAGGACAGGCAATGGCATACGTTGGCCTTTTTCTTTTTCTGGAACTTACAGAGTACTATTCATCGCAACGCGGGTGTGCTATCTACTAGAAGTACAGTAGCTACTGTTTTCTACCAACAAATTCAATGACAAGGACGAGAATCGTTGAAGATAGATGCACAGTTCGACATATAGCGAGCGAAGGAGGCACCCCTGACTACTCTTCTGTCAAAGCAGGGGCTCGCGTGGTACGGATCGATTGGAAATAGTACAGTACTGTGCCATATCTTTCGGCACGCCCTTTCCTGTCACCGACTGTCCTGGCGGATTGCTATTCTATAACCACACGTTTTTGAAATCATGATGGGTCATACCCTAGACAAAGCCGGCCCAGATCGGAATGTGGCAAAAGCGGCAAGATGGATGGCTTGGACAGGGGGCGGGGCCGAAAGATATGGAAACCTACTGTAGATACCTGAGGCAGAAAGGTCTACCTACCATCTTGGCCGGCCAAACAACAATGCCTTGCATCCTGTCGCACTAACTAACAAACAAGACTGCTGAGCTGTTGTACGGAAAGTCCAATAATGTTGAAAACTTCGTGCATAATCTGCTAACCTGCTGATGATTATTATTGCACGACCCGGCCAGGACCATTTCCCAATAACGCCTCCAGGTGATGACCTGCCGGATTGGTCATTGGCCACGCTAGAGGACTTAGATAATCAGCCACGTACTCCACCACATTGCACGCAATAAAGTCAGACTCGTCGTCAGATCCAGAGAGTTCAACAGGACATTCTACCATAATAGGGGCCCAAAACAGAGCCTGTAGGGTGAGGGATATACGCAAGAGGGATGTAGGAAACTGGCGGTGGCTTCTGGGACTCGAGACAGGTTTCAACGGGAATGCATGACCGACTGACCGACCGGCCGAGCATGGATATTGCCTACAGCTTCATTCTTTCCCTTCCCGGTAGATGATTGTCCGAATCCAAGACGCAGGTCTCATTGGACGTTCCAGAGGCCAAATGGACGAGGTGCTGGGTACCGTATCCAGCGTAACGTTCCGTACCAGACGGGTGGGGGGTGGATGGAAAGAAGAAGCGACCCAAAACGGATGGAACCAAGGTGCACGGCAGCAAAATTTTAGCTGACAGGGGGGGGGGGGGGGGTAACCCGGGCAAGTGGGCGGCTAGACGTCCTTAAGCTTTTGGGTGGCACGGCTGGGCATCCGAGGAACTGGACGCCTGGACACTTAGGTTGGCTGCCGACAGGATCATCCCGCCACCGGCCCTGAGCCTCTGACCGATCGAGTAAAGGCTGCCCTGGTAGCATCAAGGATCGTTGAACGTCGTTGAGCTAGTGATAGTGGATGCTGTATGGGGTCTTTGGTCGTTTGGTGGATATCGAAGTATACGGTTACGTTGTTTAGCCCTAAATTTGACCGCTGTCACCTGAAAGGAGACCTCCGTAAAAGATGCCCAGGAGAGGCAAGACTGGATCCGTGAAGGGTGAGGCTGTAATATTGACGGGTTCCATCGCGTTTATCTGACCGGGACCGGGCCCACAGCACAATCGCTGGCAGGACTTTTTCTCAGTGACGTCCGGGCATCTGATATCAAGTCCATATCAACGGGCCTGGCTGGTGTATAGGTGAGCATACTCGAGTTCACGCTTCATAAAACATATCTCTGAGCTCGAGGGGATGTCGAGAGGCCAAATACCTTGCCAGACGAGGCGAACAGGGCCTTTCCGTGCCGTTCTGTGCTGTTCTTTGAGCTGTTGCTTATCCAGGTTTCTTCCATTCTTTCCGTTTTAGGTAAAAATTTCCCGGGACCTAGGTACCTCAGGCTAGTGTCCGAGGCTCCCCCCAGATGCATGCGCTATCGTGCAGCCCCTCTTCTGCAGGGGCGATTAGAGATTGACAACCAGCCATGGCGTCCACGGGCGTCGGTCTACCCAATAATGCAGCGCTTATATCGACGACAGGACATGACAAGGCAGGGCCGCGAGGGACGTGGCTTATCGTCGCAGGTCGGAAGAGACTCCGCGATCTGGGGAAGCAGCAGGGCAGGAGTGGCGGCAGGGGCGCGCACGTGGGGCGCCGGGCTGAGCCACGAGAGGAAGGGGCGCTAGCACGGCGAGTCAGGTTTGCGCGCTGCGACAAAGAACGCCGCCTCTGCACGCCCGGGCGCTGCTTCTGCAGGACACGCGCCGGATCAACGGTGGCCGACCGCCCGAGCCTGTATTGTCCCTACGTCATCAAAAAAATGCCGTCACGAGTGGACAGCTTTTTATTGCTTTTATCTGCTCAGACCACGAGAGTTCGAACCCCCTCACGCTCTTTCCTCGTCTTGCGGACCAGCTGACCGTGATGATCTCCGCGACGGACGGTCCTGGTCAAAAACGGCTGCTGAACAGCTGACTGCCTGCGGTAAAGCATTTACCTGCCAAGAACAGCTGACCCATAGGGGATCAAAATTACAGTGACAACCTCCTGCCAGCAACGTCCCTCCCGATATTGGGCTCCGCCAGCCTTTCCCTCGCTGGGACTCCCCCTCGACCCCTCCGCCGCGTCGGCGAATCTCATCACGCCATTGCTACCCCGCCATGCGCAATGCGGCAATCTGGTCCCCAGCGCGACCCCCGTCTAGCGCCATGGGCCTCACTGGCGAGATCGCTGGAATCGTTGACGACGCTCCACCTGCTGCGTCGGCTCTGCTGTTCTGCTGCCTCGTTCCGTGGTTGAGATCTCCCGAAGGATGGCGAGTCCCAGGCACGGCGGCGAGCCTGATCCAGAAGGCCCTCACGTCCCGGGCCTAGCTCGAAGTTAATGCTTTTCAACTATATCAATCTCTCTCTGCCTCTTCAAATCCTTCTCTTCTTCACGTCCTGTGCATGGCCCTGCTTTCATCTGACCCCCCATAATGGCGACGACGACTTCCATCCAGACCAAATCCCAGCTCAACGGGAAGGCTGAGAGAGTCCTCCCCATCTTTGTCGAGGGCAAGGATGAGAGCTCTATCCACACCACCGAGATCAATCACGACCAGGGCCAGACCGCCGCCAGCACATCCAAGACCGTCAAGCAGACCAAGCAGAATGTCCTGCTGCTGAAGGCTGTCCGCGAGAAGTACACCCTCGTTGAGGACCACCCCATCCCGGACATCCTGCACAAGGGGGAGATTCTGGTCAAGGTGAGTCGGTCTGTTGCAGCGTCCTCTCCCCATACACGTGAGGAGGCCTTATCGCTGATACGGGATCTGACCTGCAGGTGATGACAATTGGACTGAACCCAATCGACTGGAAAGCACCGTATGCCTCCACGCACCTCCCTCCATTCTCCAGCCCCGTATGTTGACGGATGTATCGACAGCGCTTTCAACTTTGGAATCCCTGCCCTGCCATGGATCAACGGCCGTGACTTTGCCGGAGAGGTCGTCCAGGTCTCCGACGAGTGCTCCCGCGTGAAAGTGGGCGATATCGTTATGGTGCCATCGACCGACTACCGGGATATTCGAAAAGCCGCGTTTCAGGAGTACGCCGTGGCAACCTACTACAACGCAGCCAGAATCCCCAAGACCGGATCGATTCACGCGTCCGCATCGTTGGGAGTCGCCTTTGTGGCCGCCGCTCTGGCCCTGGGTATCTCCTTCGGTCTCGACTTCTCCGTGATTCCAGGTGCATCCAAGGGTCCGGATATGACCAAGATCCTGAAGGATGAGGACATCAACCGGATCCCAGAGGACGTTCGCGATGAGTGTTTCTCGTGCACGTCCGACTCTGAGCGCGTAAAGCGCGGAGACTGGATTGCTATCTGGGGAGGTACGTAACCAGAATCAAAGACAGAAAGACAACCAAACCAAGAGAACCTCTGCGCTAATGCCACGGTCCTAAAGCGTCGACAACCACCGGTTACATCGCCCTGCAGCTGGCCAAGATGTGCGGCCTGAAGGTCATCTGCGTCGTGGACGCTGCGCGTCACGGCGCCAAACTCATCGAGGCAGGTGCCGACCTGCTGGTCGACAGACACGACACCAACCGCGCGGTCGAGATCATCCGCGGCGTCACAGGTGGACGCCTCCGCTTCGGTCTGGACATCGTCGGCAAGGACACCGCGACCCTGCTCCAGAGCGCCCTCTTCCGCAGCGAGGACGACGGCCCGCAGGCGCACCTCGTCGGACTCACGGGTCTGCCCAAGGAGCGCGACCCGCGCATCAAGTACCACACCGTGCCCATCAAGATCTTCCACTCCTCGCCCGCCCTGGGTGAAGCCATGGTCTCGTGGCTGGAAGGGATGCTGCAGTCTGAGACTCTCACCCTCCCCGAGATCGTCCGCGCTAAGGGCGGCCTGGGCGGCATTAACGACGCTCTCGAAATGCTTAAGGATAATTCTGTTTCTGGGAAGCGGGTTGTTGTTGGTCTGGACGAAAACTAAAAAAGGGCGTACGTGCATTGGTTTTTACAAGCATGGGTAGTTTTGGCGTTCTGCTTTGTTTCTTTTTTGATTCTTTAGATATCTATGATTGTGAGGGACTGTAGATGTCTACTGACTGGATACAAAATACCTACCTAGCATGTTTATATCTATACCATACTATAGAAAATGAATGAATAGATGACTTCAGAAAGAGAAATCCTTTCAAATTAACCAGCCAGTTTAGTACAGTTAAGATATCTCGGAGGCAAGTTCAGCCGGTTTCGGGCCGACTCCGACCGGCTACTTCATACAGAGGAGGAGTTAGGGCCTAGGGCCTAGGGCCAGGGCTCACCTGAGTACCTAAGGTTGCCACTTGTGTCACAGGCTCCTACCTACACTAGTTCCGCTATGCGAGTTGCACCGGATACTCCCCCCTCCCAACACACACATATAAACAACCATACCATATCTACAATTAATTAAAATTGCAGACTCTGATATAAATCTCATCTTACATTTATTAATTGACAGAAGATGGAACAAGGATCAGGAAGAAAGTCTCTTTTTTTTTTCTTTTTCTCTATCTCACCACACGTATCCAGTACTATAAAGTGTAGAATAGGAGACTAACACGAAAGGCAAAGTAGAGAGGCTGATAAATTAGATAGGTAGGTAGTTAGTCTTCTTTATTAGGTTATTACCTATTAGATAGGTACTAGAAAAGAGCAGAGGAGAGGAAGAGATCAAATTAGAATAGATACCTAATTCTAATGAGGTAGTTGAGCAGGCTCCCAGCCCCTCTCCCCTCGCTCCAACCTAGTTCCACCGAAGCCGAGGATCCAAAGAGCATTTTAGGGTACCTAGCCAGAAGGGTTCAGCATCATGTAAACAGTTCAACCAACCTCTTTATCCATTAGGTACCTAGACAACACAGAATGATTACTTTAACTTACTTCTTTTCAAACCTTGAACCAGACAGTTTCCTCGCCGGAGTGAGAGCAATTGCGGTTAGAACTCCCTTTCGCTTGCTTTCCTCGCCGAAGCATATAGCGATAATACTGTGTCCACTAACGTAATCCACAAGCGAGCCGCGCACCCAAGCGAGCCGCGCACCTCCTACGCGTTCTCTCATACTCAGTTAGTTGAATCGATTCAAACCACCACTATACCACCAGAAATGCCTCCTAAGTCAAGAAATTCTATTGAACAAGAAGGAAGGATCTTACTAGCAATTTCTGCATTACAAAAAAAAGAAATTCGCTATGTACGACAAGCAGCACGTGTTCATATGGTACCTGAATTGACTCTATGAGACCGGCTTCACGGCAGTGTTTATCGGGCTGAGCAACGCGCTAACTCACATAAATTGACAAAAAATGAAGAGGAATCGCTTGTACAATGGATATTATCTCTGGATTGATGTGGAGCAGCTCCCCGACCGTCTCATGTTCAAGATATGGCCAATATTCTACTATCGAAGTGTGGTTCTGCAGATATCCAATCTGTTGGCAAGAACTGGGTGTACAACTTCATCAAACGGCATGATGTTCTGAAAACCAGGATATTCCAGACGATACAATCACCAGTGTGCTAAATGCGAGGATCCAAAGATTATCAAGGAGTGGTTTGACCGC